>NW_008580184.1:346370-347958 GCF_000520115.1 Aphanomyces invadans | reverse complement strand
TCTATTATGTCGCTGTGAAACCCAACTGACGCTCAACAAGATGTCGGCGACATCGGACGACATGTATCATCGACAATTTTTCGAGTTGTAATAGGTAATATGACATGAAGTTGAAAATTAAGATCCGCTGTATATACTACGGATTGGTCGACCTCGACGTGGTTTGCAACATACAGTGGTGGAATCACACATAGGACATTTCGGATAACTCGTCGAAGATTGTCGAAATGACCTGCAAATTGGACCATCTGAAGCTGACAGGATTGATCAATCGACGATATCAAACGGCACAGTGGACGTTCACGCAACCTCTTGACGAGGTTTCTGAGAGATCGCAACAGCTATGGCAAGAAGAAGCGCAGGGAAAGATACCAAAGCTGTCGACTTCCGACCAGCGGCAATTGATCCACCACTCGTCCACCAGCCAATTTAGCTCTTCCATGCTCACCAGCATGTTGGAGTTGCCCCCTGACTTCACGACGTGTCCGAGCTCTCCTTAGTTCCCACCTCAACCTGCGCTACGTGAAGCGCCACTACTCATCAACGATCACATGGGAAATCGTGTAAAATCGGCTGCATCAAAGGTGACGTGGAGTATGTCGGATTAGTCGCAATGCATCTACTTGGATGAGAAGTAATTCACCCTTGATGGCCCCGACGACTGGAAATATTACTGGCATGATTTGCGTAGAGAATAGTGGATTTACTCCAAGTGTCAAGGTGGTGGCTGCGGAGGCATGATCTGGGGTGGATTTTCGGCGCACGGCACAACAAGTCTGACGGTTCTTGACGGCCGCCAGGACAGCGACGCGTACTCGGGAATGTTAGAGCTGCACATAAAGACTTCCATGGACATGTCGTACGGCAGAAATGTCTTTTCAGCAAGACGGTGCATCAATCCACCCATCGCACGAAACGACGTCGTCGTTGCTTGACAACGGTGTGGTTACGATGGACTGGCCACCTTTGTCGCCTGACCTAAGTGGCCCACATTATCGAGGAACCAAATGGCCATAATTTAATCAAATCAACACAAAATTATCTCAAATTTCGTATGTGGATAGTATTATCCATAGCACACAAGGATCTATCAATAGATTACTCTAAAACCAAGTTAGTCTTTGAGATAGACTCGAAGAAAGGTAAGAATGATAGTCATTTTCAACTGTGGAACTTGAAGTCCCCCCATAACAAATATTTTCCCGTAACCGAACAATCTAAATAGTCGAAGGCTTCCGTGAAACAGCTGGTGCAAATCCCTTAGCAGTTGATAAATGGTCATTTTGCAACCTACGCAATGAACACGTCCGAGGTATCCTGTCGGAGTGCTTTTGGCTCTTGTCAACTTTGGACGTTCCTCCAACTTTAGCAAGAGTCTTTGTCGAGGGCATATTGTAGCAAACAGATGTTTCATCCACGTTGATAATGTCACGTGGCGCAGTATCACGAAAGTTGTCCCAAAATGAAGCAGCAAATTTCGCCTTGGTCTCGGCAAGAACTAGTCGTTGCTTTTGTCAAGGCTGAGCCCCCACGTGCCCTTACAAAGGAGGAAAGGCTCGACATTTTGCGTCCGTATGCTTTTCTCCGT
>NW_008580184.1:332460-338701 GCF_000520115.1 Aphanomyces invadans | reverse complement strand
TGGAGCAATGGACGACTCTGGTCGACTCGGCAGGGCCGACGCTGTCGTCACTCTCAAGCAGTGACGCCACGTCGATTCCTCGACGACCTCGACCCAAGAGCGCTAGCGTCCTCAAAACGCCGCTGCCTTTGGCGCTCTCTCTCGAGATCGAACGCGAACGGAAACATGCCATCGAGATTGCAGGATCCGTGCTCAAAGAAGCCCAGTACCAGCACCATAAGCGGCTCTGGCTGCGGTAATCGCAACAGAAAGGGTCCATGAGTTGAATCGCTCAGCGGGGTGCCCTGTGAATGGGATGTATCGGCGCAATACTGCCACAATGATGAAGCTATTTTTCGAGGCTCTGCTCGCTCAACATCAGCCTAATCAAGGAGGACGCAACCTTGCGGTGTCCGAGGAGCACGCGGTCCATGACGCCAGCCAGCGTTACATCGCAACGCCGTGAGTATATTACATCTCGACACCCCGCCCCATGGAATCAAGCGACGAAATCAAGCCCCGACCATCGTGGCGTCGATAAAACGTGCCCTTGATCGCGCAGAGATGCGCTGGTTATCACAACAAATTCAAACTGCGCTGGGCGATCTGTGCCTGGACAATCCATATTCGCATTACATGGAGCCGTCAAAGTCCACGGACCGACCAAACGAGAGAGGAAGCGTACACCAGACCAAGAGCAGCCCCGCTGCCCCCATCGTCATGCAAGCCATGGCTTGATAGTACTGTCGGTGGGGAAGCCAGAGCGACCGCTGCGTCACACTCCATAGAAAAAAGCCTGGGACCAGGTACGAGAGCCCGATGCCGCCGAGTGTGCCCATCGCTCGAAACAAGTTGCTCAGTGTCGGAGCCGTCAACGCGATCGCCCATGCCGAAAACACATACACCTACTCGGCACGGCGCACACGATGATGTCATGGTAGTGCTCCAGTCATGGCCCAACCTACCAGTGCCACGATGAGCCGCATGCGTGGCGCTGCCAAGAGAGCTGGAATCGTGAGTTGGAGTGTCTCAAAGAAAGGCTGGTACGTCATCGGAACTTTGAACAACATGCACATCGACAGCGCGATTCGAATGCCGGTGACGTTCCAATCGTCGTGGAGCCCCACGACGATATCTTGCGGGGGCGCGCCGTCAAAATACGAGAACCCAGCGAGCGACGCGACCATGTAGAGCGCAAATCCTGCAAAGAGCAGCGAGTGCTGAATGCGGCCGATGCTTGATTTGTCGACGAGCTCGCCGTAGGACCGCACGAAATTGAACGGACAAGAGAAGCCGAGCATGAGGAGCGGAACTGTGTACGCGACACCATCGAATGTGGCCCAACTCACCCACGTGTTGTTTTTCGATTGAGGAAGAAGGACGATTGTCGTGGAGGTGGAGCTAGCCGTCCGCGCTGTTAGCCACCGCTGGACGACATACCAAGCGAGGACTCCGGCAATGTAAAACGCTGCAAAGACGACGACTGCGTTGGTGTATCGAAGCGCATGCAGTGTTTTCGCCAAGCACAGCGGAATCGAGGCGAGGGCAAAGACCGATGCAATTGTCGATGGCCCCACGATAGCAAGGGCCTTCAGCGGAGTCAGCAGGTCGACTGCCAGCACCATGAAGAGCACAGCCGCCCCGAACAACGTCAACAATGTCAAGCCGCGCAGCACGGCAGCCATCCAACCGCCGCACAGCACTTGGACGAGCCCTTCGTAAGAGTACTCGCCCGTGACGTCGCACGCAACAGTCAAACATGTGAGCGCCGCATGCGCCAACACCACTGTGACAACGAGGAGGGCCACCCATAGCAGGATCGGCACGGAAGCCACTGTGCTTGGATAGGTCAAGATGCCAGCCCCGACCATGGCGCACAACGTCCCGGTGAAGGTCGAGAACGCTGTTCCATGGACGTCCAAGACATGGCCGGCATGGGACTTTGGCAACAGAGTCGATGCTTCGTTCACGGGAGACAGTGAAAACGCTGCCGAGATCTGACGAAGCGGCGACGGCATCTATCTGGCAGGGGATGATGACTCGGTGTGTGCTCAAGAACAAAAGCATTGGAACGGCCTGCCGTTTCGCCTCGAGTTGAGCCCGGAACGCCACCAACGATGTGCTTCGATCAGAAAGCACTTTGCAGCCACGAGTGGACAACGAGGTAGAGGTGTATGCAGTGCGTTATCCCGGGCGAAGCCAGAGATGCTTGTTGCTTTTTGTGGAGACGAGCTCGCAAGGTGCTATTCCCGAATGGTGTACATCGCACGACCCAACAAGAGAAACGACGTATTCAGTCGCCAGCGCACATGGGAATGGCATGACTACATTTCGTATCGAAGAGGGCTAGCTGTCTAGTAAAACCAAACCATCTTGATGATCGAGATGGTGGAGAGCGAGACTCCCGTGAAGATCATAAAGGCAGCGAGCACTTTGTACCATCGGATCTGCGTCGGCGTGTACTCTTGCTGGTGGTAGTCTTGTTCGAGCATTTCCCACAAAAACAAGCCTGGAAACCCAAACGAGAGCAAAATCCCCGCCGTCGCACCGACCCAGTCCATGACGTATCCCAGGTCGTTGGCAGTCACGGCCAGAATCCACGTCGCAATCAGGAACGACTAGTGAAAGGAACCAGTGAGCCATGACAACTCACAACGGCACGCAGTTGATTCGATTCCAGAGCCAAGCCATCCGACGCAACCGGGACAAACCCTTGCATCCTTTCGCGCACAACACAGCGTTCCAACAAGGCATCATTCAACCACACCCCATCTCTTGCAAAGGTGAAACGAGCACACATGTGATGCCCTACCGACGTCGCCGCGATGCGGAACGGCATCTTCGGAAACATGCCATCCGCCATGTCCTCCATGACATCGCGCAGGGGCTGGTACGTGATGGGAGTTTTGCAGATCATGCAGAGACCCAGTGCGATCCGAACGCCGTTGATAGTCGGGTTGTCGGCGGCAAACCCTGTCAAGATATCGGCCGGGGGAAACCTGCCATCGGACTTGGTCAACTCGATCGATGGACAACGGTCAAACAGCATGTGTACCCGTGGAAGCAAGCATAACCAGCCAGCGCCGCGGTCAAGTATAGCGCGACGCCCGAACCGAAGAGGAGGGCAAACACTTTGGTCATGGATGGCTTGTGCTGCAGCTCGCTGTAAACTTGCGGGATGTTGAGGTGCATGCAGTAACTCAGTGCTTGAATCGGCACGGTGTACGCGACGCCACGAAACGTAATGGGCGACACGGGTTCGGCCGGCCACGGGTTCTCCTGGGACACTGCTTGGAGCAAAAGGACGACGACAATGTAGAGCACGCAGCAGACTACGACCGAGTTGGTATACTTGAGAGCGGCGACGGTGTCGGGAAGACAGAGCGGGAGACAAATGCCGGCAAAGAGGCCACCGAGGACGAAGCGCGAGAGGAAAGGAAGGAACGGCTGCAGCATGTCGGTTGCAATCACAACGTACATAACAACTGCGCCAAAGAGGAGCATCATGACGAGCCCACGCACGATCCACAGTTGGAACGGATGACGCAGACGCTTGGCAAGGGATTCAAAGGACGTCGCACCGCTGCCGTCGCACGCAATGCAGATGCACACGCATCCTGCGTACGCGAGAAGAGCAAACGTGACCAAGAGCACCGACGACGGCAAGACCGGCGTCATTTGCATCGTACTGGGAAGAGTCAGGATGCATGCTCCCGCCATCGTGCTCATTAAACCCAGGTAGGACGTCACGACCGTGCCCTCCTGTGGCGCGACCGCTTCGTCGTCATGGAGCGGTGGGAACTCTGTGTAGAGAAGCGGCTTGGTTTCCGATGGAGTCGGCATGGTGCAGGGTCAACACAAGCCAAAATGGTGTGCTCCAACTTCCGATCGACGAATTCCCTTATTCGAGTCTATCATTATCCTCATGAATTCAATATTCCCAAGTGCCACAGCGTCTGGCGAACGGTAAGGGAGCCGTCGCAGCTGGTCGACCGCTGCGAGCCCATGAATGCCGTCGGCGCCATGGCCTAACGACTCGGCTATCCTGACGCCTTGATTGGTGGTGGAGATGCCATAAAATGCGGCTGATTTAAGGAGACTCTGTGTGTGCCCAGAGCACCTTTTATGAGCTCTCGGGCCAACCACAGGGCAGTGGAAGGGGATGTGTGAGTCGTAAAGAGTGCAGTAGAATGCATGAGGTTGAACGAATGTGCTGCCGGTGGTGCCGTCTGGGGCGGCTCTTGGTGGGGGACGTCACGGTGCCCGCAAGTTGCTATGGCGTTTGCTTCAATGTCTCTTTCGAACGACCTTGTCGCTCAGGCAACCCTGACAAAAGGTACACCAGGCAAGGTCCAAACAGTGTCCAGTTACAGCTTGGCTTCATGACATCCAAATATCACTCATTCCTGTCGACGCATATACTCCATCCGTTTGAACTTGTTTTTGGTGATAGGAAGGATGTTCCTGCATCCAACACCAACAAGCATGTCTCGACAGCACTGGCGATAAGTGCAGGGTCACCCACGAAAATGAATGGTTTTGTGAAATGAAACGAACGACTCAGCAGCATACGTGGAGCATGGACTCGACATAAAACACGTGAAGCTTTCACAAATGAGCACGCATCCTTCCGCCACAGAGTAGTGATGCGCGTGCCTGTGGTCGCAATGTCGTTGGTACACCGACACGGACACGAAAAATGCAGGTTGGAGAGTGGATATGAGGTTGAAAGAGGATTGGCTGAAAACTGTTTGAGGACAGGGATTGAGAGCTTCATTAGATCTCAAGTGTTTTCGCTCGATGCAAGCCATGAGATTCAGTTCCTGCGCAATAACTCGTATACTTCCCAAATCAAATCGCAAGCACGAAACAACAACTTTGACATGATGTGGACGATGATTCAATTGAAACAATTCGATGGAAGACTTCAGAGCAACAAACGATTTCCGGCATATGCACGTGCAGGATTAATGGCACGAAAAGAATGCTGTGCTCCTTGATACCCACTGTCGGCTAAAAAGGCCCACACGTCGGGAAAAGTGTCAAACAAGGGACAAGTGTCGTCCAATTGGAGCTCCGAAGGATTTTTGCCACGGAATGAACCGTGAAATCCATTGCACTGGTAAAAGAGGGTTTTGTCGTGGACAGAGCCTAGCACATGATGACTGACGTTTAAAGCATATCCCGACGGACTGACAGAGACCTCCACCTTTTTGCCATAAAGGTTGTACATGGACTCATTATAGTTTCCCATGGGCATGTTGCTCTGCTGGATTGTGGCGTCGGCAGGGTACAATGCAGCAGGAAAGCTTTGGAACGTCTTCCCAGTGGCAACAAGATTGCTCATTGTACGCAGCTTGGCTTCATCTTGAAAAAAAGTTTCGTAGACTTGGTCGTGAATTTTCAGCAAAAACCTCGTGACCATGTTTTCAAATGATGAAGCTTGAAGTCCAAACAGGGCAGCCAGGAACTCCCAAGTTCCTCCAGACTTCACGACAGTGAGCAGCATAAAGAGCATGTCTTTGCCAGAGTAGGGACATTTGCGTCCCTTGCCGACGTTCCATGTACCAAGAACGCTTGGTTTCATGGCGAACCAGAGCGATTCAAATTCGGCTTGAGAAAAATTCGTTATGGAGTGAATACTGTCGAATGCCGCAAAATTGTCGAAGACGGGATGAATTGAGTCACCATCGCCTTCATCATCGCGTGGGGCTGATGAGTGGCGATCACGCTCGTTCTGGCGTTTTGCATTGCGGCTTACGACAGCGAGTGTGGCTTGACGCACGAGCTGCATATCACGGCGTTGGTTTTGTTGCGTGGGGGTTTCGCGGGACGTTTTGGGTGGGTTCGAGGAGTTTCAATTGCAAATGAGGTTCCTTTGACATAACTTGTTCATAGCCTATTCCACAAGTGTACTTCGTAAAGACTTGGTTTTCGCCACTGCCATGAACAACGTGCCGAGAGGACGAGATCCAAATGGTAGATCAAGCTATGCCTTTTATGTCGATACTTGCACGAAGTTCGACTTATTTCCAAAATACATGCCGAGATATCAGTTGACAGGGAGGTTTTATTGAAATGCAAAGAAACACGTTTTTAGGTCTATTGGAGCAATTTAGCAAGCCGGGATTTTGAGTCAAATTCCAGACTTGACTTCGAGGACATGGACACGCACACTTCGACAGTTGCACTATGATTATCCGAAATCACACGGATAACGACAAAGCAAAATGTGCATCACACCCGCGGCGGGAGTCCTACT
>NW_008580184.1:331743-332360 GCF_000520115.1 Aphanomyces invadans | reverse complement strand
TCTACGGCGATTACCTGGCGAAGGTTAGAAATATCGTTTTTTGCCACGACTGTACCCATGAGCAAGGAGAAACCTCTGAACTGAACGGAGGCAAGCACTGTAGTCAGCTGGCGAATCCAAATCAAAATCGACGAAGCCACGACCATACAGTAGACCCAAAACGTCCTTTGCAACAGTGCGGGTGCGTGTTTCGCGGCGCTGCCGTACAAATTGCTGCACGAGTCCATGGACGTACTGTTTGCAAAGAACACGGGTTGCGTGGACAGTAGCATTGCCGGGAAGTGGAGCAACAACAACAGGCATTTCGAGCAAAGGCCACGTGGTTGAATTCACATCACCTCATCACTCGGATCTTCAACGTATCGAACTTGTGTGAGCGATAGAAAAGGCGAAGTAGGCCGTCAGTACACAACCACAACAACCTTTCCGGTCGTTCTTAGTCGGCTCAAACGTGCTTTCAACAACTTGTCTGAGTCTACCATCCGAGGCTGCATGAACGCGGCTGAAGAAAAAGTGTATCAACTTCACACACATCTACAGGCCGTTGAAAGCAATACTGAAACTTGCGACTCATCAGACTACGACAGTGAAAGTACTGCAAAGGACGACTAGTTGAT
>NW_008580184.1:321615-323446 GCF_000520115.1 Aphanomyces invadans | reverse complement strand
TATCGAACTTGTGTGAGCGATAGAAAAGGCGAAGTAGGCCGTCAGTACACAACCACAACAACCTTTCCGGCCGTTCTTACTCGGCTCAAACGTGCTTTCAACAACTTGTCTGAGTCTGCCATTCGAGGCTGCATGAACGCGGCTGAAGAAAAAGTGCATCAACTTCACACACATCTACAGGCCGTTGAAAGCAATGCTGAAACTTGCGACTCATCAGACTACGACAGTGAAAGTACTGCAGAGGACGACTAGTTGATGGATGATGGACCTTTCTATTTTAATATACCTGGTAATGCATTTTGGATTCTAATTTGGGGGCCATCAATGTTGAGAGGACCATATGTTTTGTGGCAAGTTGTTTAGCACTCCAGCAAGTAATAGAATTTTCCGTCGGCTCATCGATCATGTCGACCACTGTCCACCCCGTCAAAAACCTTAGGAGGGTCCTTGCCCGAACAGTTTACGTCAATGGTAGGCGGTTCTGTTCGAAGAATGAGCATGTTTTTGTGATTTAACGCGAGTGGGACACCCTCGACCAAGAAATGATGAACAAGCTCCCCAGTTCTATGCAATCTGGCTGCATTAAAGCACTACAACTTCAAGGACACAAGACCAAGTATTGAAATGTTTTCACGAGTGTACAAGTTGGGAATGGAGCGTATTTTCCAAAATGTCCTATATTTAGTTCCAACTTCACAATCAGAATATAGCGTAAAATGGTAATATATCTTGAGTTGCTATCGCGATTTTGCGCAGGGTGGTTCATCTTGTTGCTGATATAGCGTCTGATGGATGGAATGTACATTGTCGTCGGTTGGACCAACCATTATGGAGAAACCCAAGGATATCGTATAATTATTTTCACTGCTGTATCAGATAATATTGAGAAAAATACGACGCATTGGTAGAAATTGCAAGATAGAAGTTTTAGAAGCACTACGAGCATTGAAAATGGCACCGACAATGGCGACGATGGTGGCGTCGAAGAAGACTATCCAAGATAAATTCCACGGGGCGTTCACCCGGCGTACTATTCAACCTATCAGAGACTGTTCAAGGCAGTCCTTTGAGTGCACAAGTGCATGGACCGCGGGAAGCAGGTTCGAAGGAATGCACTGACTTCGTCCACCACATGTACACTCGGGTAGCAAGACTCGTACAATTCCCTAGACCAAGTCTGCTCTTGTCGCATACTTTCTGCATGAACTGTTGCAACGAGCCCTGCTCACGACTCGACGCTTCTTCACTGGGCTACACGGTACTTGGAATGGCCCTAGTCGTACAACCTCCTTAAGAAGGGCCTCGTCCATTTCGTCCGTCCACAGAATCTGCTTTCTGTCCTTCCTTCCCATCGCGCCAGCAACACGGACTTTTCGGACTTGGGACGGCAAAGTCGGTAGGGAAAATGAATTTACCAGCTCTCACCAGTGATTTTCCCGACTTGCTCGAACTTCGAAGCATTACAAATTCGAATTTGTAAGTCGGGAATTTGAATTTCCGACTTGCTAAATCGCTCTATTATGTCGCTGTGAAACCCAACAGACGCACAACAAGATGTCGGCGACATCGGACGACATGTATCATCGACAATTTTTCGAGTTGTAATAGGTAATATGACATGAAGTTGAAAATTAAGATCCGCTGTATATACTACGGATTGGTCGACCTCGACGTGGTTTGCAACATACAGTGGTGGAATCACACATAGGACATTTCGGATAACTCGTCGAAGATTGTCGAAATGACCTGCAAATTGGACCATCTGAAGCTGACAGGATTGATCAACCGACGATATCAAACGGCACAGTGGACGTTCACGCAACCTCTTGAC
>NW_008580184.1:311999-313240 GCF_000520115.1 Aphanomyces invadans | reverse complement strand
ACACTCGGGTAGCAAGACTCGTACAATTCCCTAGACCAAGTCTGCTCTTGTCGCATACTTTCTGCATGAACTGTTGCAACGAGCCCTGCTCACGACTCGACGCTTCTTCACTGGGCTACAGAACTACAACAAACAAAACAATGTCGACGAAGAGAAAAAGACATATCCACTCATCGTGTATCTGCTGTCAACCCTCATGAACTTCCCGGCTTACCTCCATCCATTCCTTGTACAATGCTGCGCTTATTGTTGGCCTTGGGCTATATCGGATGCTCTTGAATCGGTGAGGTGGTTGCTTTTCGGTGGAATGATGTAGAAATCGTTGGCCATGAAAGAGGACGATAAGTCTCCGTGCGACTTCGATGGCACAAGAAGGCAAGTGCTGAAGAGTGTTACCAAGTGTATCATCTCGTGGACGAAACAACTTTCCCCAGTTTGATAGTTTGTGGAATCTACGGCGATTACCTGGCGAAGGTTAGAAATATCGGTGTCAACGTCAATAGTAGTACCTTTAAGTTTCCAAACTTCGTTACCCAACACTCCGATGTCCCAGTACTGATTTCCCCCCCGCTAGCCGAACGGGCTTTGCTTTATGATTTTTAGAAATGATTATTATTGAACGTGAGAGGTATTTCAAACTTTCAAACGAACTTGCAAATCAAAATTGCGAAGTACAATCAACATGAAGCTCCGGATGACACTTGTGGAGAAGCATGAACTATACGCCAGGCACATAAGCCAACCTGATGCATCGTACTCTGCTTTGGCTGTGTGGGCTGCTGAAACCTTTTGTCTCGCGTCCACGCCGACCAAATCAACAATATTTCATGTTATCAAGAACTACCAAACGCAAAGTCTGCGTGCCGATAAGCACAAGCGCACCAAAAACCAAGGCGTCACGCTGCCCGAAGTCGAGACAAAGCTTGTCGAGTGGGTTCTTCGTTGCGAAGAGCTTGGCATCTGCATCACTGGGGACATCATTCGCCAACAAGCGCACGCCTTCTCCAACGAACTTGGCGCCCAGACTGGTCTGAAGTTCTCCAAAGGGTGGCTCTACAAGTTTCAGCGTAAACATGGATTCACCAGCAAGGTGCAACACGGCGAAGCAGGATCAGTACCGCGCGAAACTGTGAACGTTGGGCGTAAAGACGTCCTGAGCACAACGGCGGGTTATTCGGCTGACAACGTGCTGAACATGGACGAAACCTCGTTCTTTTACTGCTTGTCGCCCCATCGTTCGA
>NW_008580184.1:301487-302427 GCF_000520115.1 Aphanomyces invadans | reverse complement strand
CAAATTGCAATGATCATTCCCATCTTTTGTGGGGCTCATGCCCAATTCAGAAACCTGGCGACCAATGTAAGTGGAGGGGCTATCCCCTCTACGTCTTCGCACGCAGTTCAAATTTCATTATTTTTATGAATTCGTATATTTGCCAACCACAACGCTGTCGAATGGAATATGCTGTATCGGACGGATTATCTATACATTTGTGGAAGACAAAATATGTTGAACGTCAGTGAACAGTAATTTATTGCAACCTCGATTCAGGTAAGGCCCATTTGGACACCGCAATTCGCATTCTGAGGTTTCAACGCACACCGACTATACGGCATAACGTACATCGCCGTCATGGAATGAACCCTGTACCACACACGCTTCGAGCGTGAGTACTCTACGGCGTGCGCTATTTTCATATTGTTTGTGCAGTATTGAATGTTCCAACCTAGGACATTTTGCATGACGTAAAATGATATTATAGAATGCGACGTTACGACGATGAAGTGAGCAGGTTACAGGGAACGGCGGAAATCCTTCCCCCGTGGTACTAGTGTAATATATTGATATTTGTATAAGGTAATATTTCGACGTTGAGTTTTGCTGGTAATTTTATTGCAGCTGATGACGACTGCGTTTTTATTGGTCAAACCTTTTTATTTTCGACGTCACTGAGTGCTCGTGACCAAATTGTTGCGACCAAGTAAAAAGTACTACTAGTACATTCACAACGAGTTAATACTTCCTGTAAACCAAACCATCACTGAGAAGGAGCCTTTGTGGCCGAGAGATTGGACACCCCACAAGGCACTTCAACCCTATCGGCAATCCTTCGCTGTATCATGGCCAGCCTCGTCTTGGCTGCGGACACCACAGATTTTTCGCGGTACCACTTGCTGGTAGGTCAGCTTGCTCGTCAGTTGGCCCCGCGCCCAAAGAGTGAATCGACTAATCT
>NW_008580184.1:282937-292010 GCF_000520115.1 Aphanomyces invadans | reverse complement strand
GCAGTATTGGGAATCTCTTCGGGCCTCTCAGCTACGTCAAGGTTGCATTGTTTCTTGGTGCCGCCAAAGTTGAGGAGCTGAGTGGCCTGTCGCATCTATGAGAGGTTGCTCTTGAGGAGTGCTTGGGCGTAGATACTATTGTCATCGATTGGTCAAAAATATTCTAAATTTCCAGAGGATGACTTTGGACGTCGATTATATTAATATTTCCGAAGCATGGTCGAGTACCACGGTGGAAGGATTTCCGTCGTTCCCTGTATTGTATTGATTTGATAGTACATCCAAGATAAATCATTTATGATATCATGTACTAGGTCGTAGAAGTATTTGCCACCCATGGGCTACAAGTGCAACAATTTCTTCTTGCAGATTGAATTCTGTGACAATACTAAGAAAGGAAAATTGCGATGATGTACCACTGGAGGCATTTTCCATCTTTTTTGTGCCTAAACCGACGATTCCATCGCCCAGACCGCCATGTACCAATTCGGTGGTCGAAACGGGGATTACACCCGTACCATCCTTCAGAATTACCTAGAATATGTGCTTCCTGCACTTCAAGCGTGAGCGTTGATCGTATCGTTGGCGGTGGCACAGCCTTCACACCGACGGAATTTGATGGACATTTGACGAATCCTTCGAATTCGTCAAACCAACGAACGATGATAGACTGAAGAACTTCGAAATTCGGAACATATCAGCCAACCAAATAACAGGTTCTGTGGTTTTCCCAATTTCAATCACTCGAGTATTTTGAAGGGTTTGATCAAGCGATTGGCAAGATAGCGCAGTGGTTGAACAAGTAGTTTCAAAATAGAACCCTGGGTTCTAGACCTGAGCTCGTCAATGCAGGTCTGGATTTTTTCTCCAGAAATTTACAAAAGTTAGGACAAAACATCGCCACGTGGCTGAATTTTTTTTGACTAGATAGACCTATTGCCACGGGTATTACTTCCGCAGCACGAAGGATGTATCAACATGACCTTGCTCACCCATGCCGCGATCCCTTCGTCAAGTAGGTCGTTCGGTCGTTTCTTCACGTGGCTGATAGGTTGCTGGGACAGATTTTCGCATAACAAGAGGAAGCCTAGCATCCTACTTGCAGTCATGGACGCGGACACGTGTGTGGTTTTTAAGAAGAATAGGACACCCAAACTGCCACGACCGTTGCTAAGTCACCACAAACTTCTTCTGTCAACGCACGGCAATCCTATTCGACTGTATTCGTAACCATTACGAGATCTCTGCGTTTCTCCAGCGTTTGCTAAGTATGGGCCAACCACACCGTCGGCTGTTGAGATAGCAAATTGCCATTTCTGTTCAAGGTGCGAACGCGACCACAACATCCAACTCTATCCTGATGGCGTAGGGCAGCTTTGGTCCGAGAGACCTCTTCACACCGTCGAGCGAAGTGGTTTTCGAGCGACAACTTCAGTGAGATGTACTCTGGTCTGCATGATATGTATGCCACAAGCGAGCCTGAGACGCGAAGGGTAAGCATGCCATGCTGGGACAGGTCGGGGCCAACATCATGAACAATGACGGTGCGCACAATCCCATGAGCGGAGTCGCCATGCTTGGCATACATGTAACAAGCGCGACGACCAGAGGCGTGGCATGCAGAAGCATTTCAGGGCATGAGATGTATACAGGATTACTGAATAGACCCCAAAACCGACCATATCTGTGGATGGAGTCCACGGCCAACGGGCAAAAGACGGTAAACCAATCAACCTTTTGAGGAAGAGCCTTAGTAAGGCTGCAATGGATTTCTTGCGATTTAATACGCCCACGCCTTCATGGCACGGTATGTCATAAAAAGACGCTTTTGTTGCTCCGGGAATGTCACCAAATTTGAATCTTTCTCATTATCGCACTCCTCAATTAGCTCCACCTTGTGCCATAGATTTCGCGAATGACGCTTAAAGGGACCATAATTCCGCAAGGCGTAGTGGTGGCCAACTGGGAACGTGTCGAACTCGTTCTGCTCGATGGCCAAATCAGCACCACTCTTATTGCGTTGGGTGGAATGGCACACCTTGCCACCTCGCTGGCAGTCTTGAGGCCTTCCTTGTTTACATGGGGATCGAAATTGTTAACCAGAAGTGCAGACGGCTCACGCGCTTGGAGTCGCAGAACCTTGCCTACATGGTTAGTACGCCCAGGTGCTAGAATCGATCCATGTACGTCGCTGGGCGGCACAGTGGAGGCCAACTGGGAACGTGTCGACCTCATTCTGCTCGATGGCCACAACGGGCTCTCTTCTCATACTGAACAGAATCGGCACGCGCGGACTGCAAGGACAGCAGTCATTCAATTTGAATGCTTGCCCCCACGTGCAATCTTTGAACTTCCACCTTGTACAGAGTATACATTCATTAGGGGGTATATCTTAGTTCATGTCATTCTCATCCACTGTTATATCGTATTAATGCCAAAGTCATTGAACGCCTTGTGGAAGTCCAGTGCTAAGTCCCTTCGAGTGACCAAGAGGTCCAGTTGGCTCTGTTTTCCTTTCGTTGGCCGTTGTCGCGTGAAGTGATGGTGCGAGCAAACCAATGCAGAAGCTCCAACAGGGACTGATACCCACAGTTTCTGGTGGCCAAATATTTGTCGAACCTCTCCTTCAGGCTCCGCTTTAGGAAGTTGACGATGTCTATGCAGGTGACTAGTTCCTCGGCTTTGCGATGCTTGTGCATGAATGCTTTCAGTTCTGCAGTATTGGGAATCTCTTCGGGCCTCTCAGCTACGTCAAGGTTGCATTGTTTCTTGGTGCCGCCAAAGTTGAGGAGCTGAGTGGCCTGTCGCATCTATGAGAGGTTGCTCTTGAGGATTCCTGTTTGATCTTCGATGTCGTGAGTGGAGGCGCCTTGCATCTTGACGATCATATCGCACTTGATAGCATGTGAGTAGAGTCGCCTTGGTCTCTTCAGGAGGTAAAGTTAGTGCGGCGCATTGGAGACATTGCGAAATGAGTGGACATGCCATCACTTGGTATTTTAATAGCCCGCGAATTTGAAATGTTTTCGGGCTATTCAGGATTTTTAACCAATCGACACATCGAACTCTAAAAATACATTTTGATTGGTGTGTTCACTGACGGCAGCAAATTTCTTCGGCTGTCCCATCAATTCACCCTTGTGTCTGTACACCTCTGTCCCCACCGACGTCGAGAATCAGGTTAACGTAATGCTTGGTAACTCACGTAGTCCCACGTGTTGGTAGCCCAACACGTGGGACTAGCATCGAGATGGCTACACCGCCTCAGCCATGGTGTCGACGCGGCCAATGGCCCTTGATGGGGCCAAAGCCTGCCGCAAACACAGACGACACTGGCCACGTTAGCAACGTCAATCGAGTCATCTAGGGATCAGCATCCGCCGCAAAGGCCGGCTGCTGAACACATCACCCATGTGGGCAGCTCGTACAGGATCAGATTAGAGCTTGTTATTTTGGGAGCTACGGTATCTTGGCTTACCCCGTCACCCCCAGAGCAAACCCACCAGGCAAAGTGAAAGGTGGAGGGAATGCTTGGGTGCCATCTTTCGACGTCTCTCTGATCGCACTGGACGGGCAATATCCACTCGAGGGAAAGGTATCGGTTCGAGTTTGCGTTGCAGTAATCAGACCAATTGCACAGGAATTGTGCTCGGACCATGTCGCGCATCTGGTCACGGAGTACATCCACAGGGCAACACACCACCAACGACACGCGCCGCCCTGATGGAATTGATGACCTGGACGACTTGGTTGATGCTCGCAGCCAAGGGCGGTGCCATTCATGAGGGCATGGCGGCTGCGTTAGCTGCAGCCGCTCTTTCATGGACCTTCATGGAGGGCATATAGAGTGAACCAGGGTGGCACCCAAGGGTATGCCGCCAACATGTGTGCATTGCGTCCCAAAGGACAGACTTTCGCGCAGAACACCAATGTCCTGGTCCTTTAGCGCAGTTGGGGAAGAGCTTGCGGGACTTGGGGGATGTACTGTAGTTCGGCGAAACCAATGGCTTGGTATCGCCTTGCCTGCAGCCATCGCCAAATTCGAGACGGCATAACTTGTACGACCCCTCCCCCCCTCTCTTCACGTAAGAGTGGTGTCGCCACAGATGGACTCACAGTAACACGCGCGAGGGTACTGGAGAAAGACGAATTGGTCTGGCCATAAGTCAGGGGATGCCCTCTACCCTACTAAGGGTGTACGCAATGCGGCCGCCATTTCACCCTTTCAAACCCAGGGGAGCTGCAGCCCTTCCGCCACCTGGTGACAAAGCGTTGAGCACGGCACGGCCTTGACCACCCCCGGGCATGGCTTTCAAACACCAGCAGCGAATGGAGTTTACACAGGAGGTGTACGAAAGGCACGTGGGGAACGCCGAACGCGCCGCAGTCGCCGCGCTGGCCGAGCGAAGCGACGAGAAGACGTCCGAGAACGGATGGACTCAGTGTTTCAATAGCATGGGCTGGAATGTCATGGCAAGGCAATTGTCTAGCACGCACGAGTACCTGTGCATTGGCACGTTGCACACGACGTTGATAGCCCTTCAGGAGGCGCTGTTCGCGGCATCGACGACGGAATTTCAGGCACTGAGTGCGGTGCTGTACGAGGATGCCGTGACCGACGCCGCCGTGCTGAACATTATGCGCCAAAGGACCCATGCGGATCGTGGCCAATTCCTCGGAGTCAAGTTCCTCCAGCTGCGAGTTCCTGTGACGAGTGGCGCCGATGTTGACCAAGAGCACATTTACTTGGAGGTATGATGTCGGGTGGACATTGCTCAGGGACTTCTCTCACGATACGCAGTACTGTGGCACACGACAGGACAGCCAAGGGCGCAAGACTTGGTGTGTTGTCACTGAGCCCTTGGCGATCGAGCCACAGCACAGCTCCAAAGCTCGACACGCCCTCGGCGAACGCAAGTTCAAGATCAGTGCATCCATGAGCGACCGCTGGACAAGTGTCAAGCTATTTCGCGAATTGCCGGACGGCAGCGTTCAACTGACGGTGCGCGCAAAGCTCCAAGCCTGGACCGGACTCGATTTACATGCTCGTACGTAAACTTGTGGCAGCGGTTGTTGTACACGTCACGGCGTGTGTCTTTCGTAGCCCGGACAAAGCTAACTGACGCCGCAGAACTTCACCATCGTCATAAATGCCTCGGTCCTGTCGGGCCCGTCGCAGCACGAGCCAAACCTTCCGGTCAGCTGACATTGTGGAAGAGCATGGGGCTGTTTATTCCGAGTGGACTTGCAAAGGAGTTGGGGTGCTTGAGTCGCCTCGAGTCTGTCCCTGCGTTTCGACGGCTAACGGCGGGGCCATTCGCCGCCCACGCTGCGATTGGCAGGTATCTCGACGGGTCGTTCCCACCCATTCGTCAAGACCAACCCTTATATGCTTCCGCTGCTATAGAGTTTGCCACGTGTGCCTCAAGTCCTTTCATCTGCTTCGTCGAAGCAGCTCGTGCCGGAGATGTGGTTTGGTATGCAGGAATCGAGCCAGGACCTTTCGCCACACTGACGTGACTGCAGGGAATGTGCGGGCAGTGCACAGTCGCGTTGCATTGTGTCGACCGAACACGGGTCGGAATATCGCCGCCGACGTTTTCAATCCAACACTTCTGCAAGTTGTGTTTGGTCCAATGCAAGGTCGAGTCGACGAAATGCGACGACCCCGCCGACCTCGAACTGGGACGCAGTGGTGCCGTTGATGAGCTGTCCCTGCCTTCTGGCGCCAGTCGCAGTTGTACTACCTTGTCCAGCGAGCCGTGCTCTCACTGGTGCCGACTAGATTTTATATTCGACGACAGCAGCAGTAGCTCCATGTCAAGCAGCAGTGGGCATTCCATTCCACGTGTCCTGCTTCAGCATGTCGATCGCGACTCGATCGAATCGCCGCGAGTTCGCACGCCAACCTCGAACGTGTACGCGCCCGCGATTGCGTTTGTCGTATCATCCTTCGCCGACTTGGAGATGCCAAGCCAAGCTGTCACAGGATCTCCATCGTCCCCCATGCCCAAGCTCAAGATACGACACGGTCAGCAGGTTTTGCATCGAGGCTAGTCTCGCATGGACGGAGGAAGATGATTTCCAGTATGGAAGCCATCCACCACGTCTGACTGGCATCGAGATGGCCCCACTGGCGCCAGTTTCGCCAAGTTGGTCGCACGATTGCACCGCCAAGCCCCTGACGAAGATGCATGCACGGCGCAGCTAGCAAAACGAATGCGGCGGCCAAGTTTCAAGGCTGTTAACGATCGTAATACGACCGGGGGTATCATTCTTGACACCTTTTCTGCGTTAGCACGACGGAACTATGTCGTCGACGATGCCATGCCAGACATAAAGAGTGAAAGCTATCTAGTGAGAAGGACCAGACCGCATTCCTGGATTATATCAAATCGCGTCAGCATGGCAATACAGACGTCAACTCGTTCGGCCTCTGCCGCAGGTGGACCAGGAAGGGTTGAAGCTGTGTCGGCTGGGAAATGATGGCCTCCTGGATTCTCACCAGTGACCTCGTCGCAGGTGACAGAGTACAGCCTGTCAAAATCCTGAGTGAGGAGCGGTTGCCGTGGCTCGTCGAAGCAACAGCCAAAGTACGATGGATCCAAGGCATTTCTGTGATGGATGCAGTTGTTCCATGCTGTTTTCGAGGCGGGAGAGGATGCCCCAAGCTCTTCAAGTACACATTGGTAGACTAGCCATCGCTTATTGCTGGGATTCTTGCTTTCCCGTTTCCAGAAAGTGACGGAATTCGCCAAGCATTTGGGCCAAATTGCCCGCTGTTTGGATCTGCCGATGCAAGTCAGACGACTTGTTGCTGCCAGGTACCCGTTCGTGTGCGTTGACAAGCTTCTCTTTACGGCGCATCTACCTGCCCCATGAGACTTCACAAGGATTGGAGGCGACGCACGATCTCTTTGTACAGCTCATCACACACCGAGTTGAATGCTTCGAGCTTCTTCTTGATCGATTCTGCTGCCTCGGCTTGTTGTGTCGCGCTATGGTGCAGAACAATACGTGAGACGAGTGTCGTCGAGGTCAATTCATGTACTCTTGTTTCTCCAAGGCCAGGAACAAATCGCTGCATTCCAGCATAAGGGTGTCAAACGACGCGGACACTTCGTCGACCCGCGTCGTGAACGGCTTGTTCGGATCCTTGGAAAACTCTCCCTGGAGCATGAGGTCGGCCATGGTTCCAATCCACAACGGCCGCCGCGAGACGCGAATATGAATCACCACTCAAAAACCTTCCTAAATGAATACCCTTGATCAATGCATTTATTTATTGATCAAGGGTATCCATTTAGGAAGGTTCTTGAGAGGCGATTCATCATATTCGCGACTGTGCGTGCACCAAGGAATATCGTTCCACCGGTCAATGTTGGGCTGCAAGCATGGTACTAGTCAAGACCAAGAAAACGTCGAGTGGTCGGCGATGACGGGCTCGCGTAGATGTGTTGGGGATGCTGCGCTTTGACCCATCTTTAGGTTTCGCGAGATCTTTCTAGCATAGTTATGCCAACGCACAATCTTGTGGCGTTCTTTTGAATTTCGTGTCATGGTTTACGAAATCTACAACGTCCAGACAGTCTTGGGGACGCTGCAATCGCTCGAATGCTCATTCCGCATCGCCTGAGAACCAAGATCATGCCCTGCACCATGGGACTCAACAGAGATCCCAGACCCATAGCAGCCAGCAGAATGGGCAGTGGGAATAGTTTACATAGGCTAGGCTAGGTGCAGAGTCAGCTAGAAGTGTTTAAGGTGTTTGTAGAGCGAAGATTCCCAAGTGGGCCTGGTTTGGTGGTGAGTGTGATTTCACTTCACTTTGTTACCATTGGCTCATGACGATTGGCGACATATATAAGTCATCGTCCAATCATGCTCTTTATAATGCGAATTTGTCATCGAATCGGATGCCACTGCATCCGCTGATGCATATTTGGTCAATCATGAGCTAAGCCGATTGATGGTATCAATGTGATTGAGACAGCAAATTAAATTATTGTATGGTGATTATCTGTAACCTTCGACAATTTCACTAACAGTCCGCGAGGGCATCGAGGGGCCCAGCAGAGGTTTGATGTGACAGGATTGGTGGATTATTACAATTTTATATGCATTCGATTACTAACGATTAGTAACCAGAACTGGAAGAAAAAAAACTCGTCACGAAAAGACGGGAAAGGTTGCGCAATAGAATGAAAAAACTGTACAAATTAAACTAAAACAGGCCTATAAAAGACAAATCCTTGACAAAACCAAAAGGGAAGGAGAAAAAAATATAAATATTCAGCACACTAAAACCTCTATATTATAGTGTGCCTTTTTCACATACACTCATGGACAAAACTTAGGGACACTCACATTTCATGGCATATCTCACTAAGTTTTGAGAGTTGAGAGTTGCTGTTTGAGTATGATGAGCCAATTGCACTGAGGAAGAGCTAGTTATAGCTACCGGCGCAGCAAGTCGTCAGCATCGAGAACTTTCTATTCAATGTTCAATTTGTGACAAGACAAAATCAAGGAACAAAATTTGCTATACAAAATCCAAGATTGTAAGAGTGTTTGTGAACCAATAACGCGTGGGAAATCACTGTCAGTCGGCAATATGGGTCGAGAACAACTTACCGATGAGATGCGTGACCGCATAAAGGGCCTTCGGGAGGCAAATTGGTCGTACCGTGCCATACGCGCGGTTACTGGCAAGTCTGTCACTGTGATTTCTCGCTGCCTGCGTCAGCAGGGGCGCAGCAAAAAGCAGCCTGGGAGACCTGTTGCTCTCTCCGAGCGGCAAATCCGACGTTTGGTTCGTGAAGCTTGCAAGACTGGGTCAAGCGCCTCAACCTTACACAAGGCCTGCGAACTACCTTGCAATGTCCGGACGACTCGACGAGTCCTGCAGCGAAGTGATCTGCTCGACTATACCAAAATGCAACGTACCTTGCCGCTCACACCTGCGCATAAGCAGTCTCGTTTCAAGTGGGCCATGCAACATGCCGAAAGTCCCTTCGACTGGTCGTGTGTGGTCTTTTCGGACGATTATATACAGTACGCGCCACATGAATAG
>NW_008580184.1:279923-282837 GCF_000520115.1 Aphanomyces invadans | reverse complement strand
TGGGCAGTGGGAATAGTTTACATAGGCTAGGCTAGGTGCAGAGTCAGCTAGAAGTGTTTAAGGTGTTTGTAGAGCGAAGATTCCCAAGTGGGCCTGGTTTGGTGGTGAGTGTGATTTCACTTCACTTTGTTACCATTGGCTCATGACGATTGGCGACATATATAAGTCATCGTCCAATCATGCTCTTTATAATGCGAATTTGTCATCGAATCGGATGCCACTGCATCCGCTGATGCATATTTGGTCAATCATGAGCTAAGCCGATTGATGGTATCAATGTGATTGAGACAGCAAATTAAATTATTGTATGGTGATTATCTGTAACGTTCGACAATTTCACTAACAGTCCGCGAGGGCATCGAGGGGCCCAGCAGAGGTTTGATGTGACAGGATTGGTGGATTATTACAATTTTATATGCATTCGATTACTAACGATTAGTAACCAGAACTGGAAGAAAAAAAACTCGTCACGAAAAGACGGGAAAGGTTGCGCAATAGAATGAAAAAACTGTACAAATTAAACTAAAACAGGCCTATAAAAGACAAATCCTTGACAAAACCAAAAGGGAAGGAGAAAAAAATATAAATATTCAGCACACTAAAACCTCTATATTATAGTGTGCCTTTTTCACATACACTCATGGACAAAACTTAGGGACACTCACATTTCATGGCATATCTCACGAAGTTTTGAGAGTTGAGAGTTGCTGTTTGAGTATGATGAGCCAATTGCACTGAGGAAGAGCTAGTTATAGCTACCGGCGCAGCAAGTCGTCAGCATCGAGAACTTTCTATTCAATGTTCAATTTGTGACAAGACAAAATCAAGGAACAAAATTTGCTATACAAAATCCAAGATTGTAAGAGTGTTTGTGAACCAATAGCGCGTGGGAAATCACTGTCAGTCGGCAATATGGGTCGAGAACAACTTACCGATGAGATGCGTGACCGCATAAAGGGCCTTCGGGAGGCAAATTGGTCGTACCGTGCCATACGCGCGGTTACTGGCAAGTCTGTCACTGTGATTTCTCGCTGCCTGCGTCAGCAGGGGCGCAGCAAAAAGCAGCCTGGGAGACCTGTTGCTCTCTCCGAGCGGCAAATCCGACGTTTGGTTCGTGAAGCTTGCAAGACTGGGTCAAGCGCCTCAACCTTACACAAGGCCTGCGAACTACCTTGCAATGTCCGGACGACTCGACGAGTCCTGCAGCGAAGTGATCTGCTCGACTACACCAAAATGCAACGTACCTTGCCGCTCACGCCTGCGCATAAGCAGTCTCGTTTCAAATGGGCCATGCAACATGCCGAAAGTCCCTTCGACTGGTCGTGTGTGGTCTTTTCGGACGATTATATACAGTACGCGCCACATGAATAGACCCACCCTCTCTTCATGGGTCGTCCTTGATCCTGGTCATTTCTGTCGTTACTCTGTTGATTATAAAGGATCGATATGACAGTACGAGCATGTCAGAATACAACTTGGGCGAAGCAAATGCAATACATATTTAGATTGCTGAGGAGTGTGGTGTGGCCTTGCGCCGGTAGAATAGACCCACTGCGCTATACAATGCGAAAACATGGCTTACGCACTAAATTAGGGAGCTAATACTCTGTCTTGCCACCCTTGGCTTCCAACACAGACATGCAGCGCCTTGGCATGGACTTGATGAGACTTTCGATGACCGAACGGCTAATTCCCCACCAAGCTGATTTGATGGCAACAATGAGGTCCGGGAGGGTAGTAAACTGGCGGCCGTTGGCGTAAACTTGACGCGCAAGGATTCCCCACAGATTTTCTGTCGGGTTTAAATCGGGAGAAAGTGCAGGGTGATCGAAAAGAGTAGCATTTTCGTCATTCAAAAATGCAATTGAATACTTCGACTTATGAATAGATGCTCCATCTTGCATAAAAACTAAATCTTCGCCATAAAATTCATGAGTAAAAGGAAAAAGATAATTTCCCAACGTATCACAATATGATTCAGAGTTTTGATTCCCAGAAAGAAATGCCAATTCAGACAAACCAGCAGAAGAAAGCGCTCCCCAAACCATCACCCCACCTCCACCATTTCGACGCGTAAAAATCGTGTCCGGTTCCTTCCGTAGAGCATGCCAATAGTATTTGAGGCCATCTGACCCATCCTAGTTGAATCGCTTCTCGTCCGACCATATAATGTCGGACCAGGCAGGTGGCTCGGCAAGATATATTTTTGCATACAAAAACGCTCTTCCTTGTGCCGTTTCAAGAGGAACGGCATGCGCTTTCGCTTGCTGTACACCATGATTGACGATGACTGCAATCGTCGCTGGCATGTCCTCAACGAGGCTTCGACGTCCAGGCAGGTCTTGAGGCCTCGTGCTGACAAACCAGTCTTTGAAGCCTCTCGAATGAGGAGCCGCTCTTGGTGGCCTACCAGAACTGTGGCCTTTCTGTCCTTGTAGTGCGTGCAATATGCTTCCTTCTGCGTCAATGCTGACCTAATGGCCTTGGTGGACCTTCCGACCTCTTTTACGATAGCCCTGTGGCTAAAACCGTGTCTGTGCAGGGTAATTATCATTCCTCGCTCCATGTCCGAGAGGGGCGTCCCGTGGCCCATACGTCGCTTGCAGATGCGTTCGCTGACAGTGTTTAGGTCATCAATAAGCATTTATCAATTCTTTGCAGCCTTGGCTTGTGAATTTGACTACCTTATCGATCGGAACGTTGTGTGGGTCTATTTCTCTGGCGCGGTTTACTGGGCGGGAAAATCGATTGTGAGTGATTTTAAGTGATGCTCAGGAGAAATGGCGGCAAATCGTATATCAAAGCGATCGTCCAATCATTAGCTTTCAATCAAAGCAATTCCTTTTTCTCAAATTTCTATATGTAAAAATTTATCGATGAAAAACTGTATGGGTCTATTCATGTGGCGCGTACT
>NW_008580184.1:270313-271602 GCF_000520115.1 Aphanomyces invadans | reverse complement strand
TTGGAGACGATTCGACGCAATGGTGACAAGACTCATTATTGATTGAGCAATGTATTGAGTTTTGTATAGCAAATTCTGTTCCTTGATTTTGTCTTGTCACAAATTGAATATTGAATAGAAAGTTCTCGATGCTGACGATTTGCGCGCCAGTAGCTATAACCAGCTCTTCCTCAGTGCTATTGGCTCATCATACTCAAACAGCAACTCTCAACTCTCAATACTTCGTGAGATATGCCATGAAATGTGAGTGTTCCCTAAGTTTTGTCCATGAGTGTACTTGGTGGTCAATTTCATTTATTTTCGGTTTTTTCGCCATAACTCATTCATTTCTTGCCTGTTTTTCGTCAAATTGGCGGCTAAATGACGGCCTTGATTGGCCCAATCGTTTTCCAAGACTTCGATAGCGCAACTTCTCAGGAAGATGACGTTTCGGCTTCAAGCGACTGCGACGACATGGTTGTGAGAGAGAATGACGAATAGCATCGAGGCTTCTTGTGTTGAATTTCTTGTGTAATTCAATACTTCAAGTTGAATGCAATTGTAGAGGTCCAGTCAGTTCGAGCATTATAATATTGCCCGTGCAAATGTATTATTGATGTAGGCATCTCGCCTATCTTGGATGTGCAGGGGATCTTGAGCGCATTCCACTAAGTTTCTTGAAGCAAGTGCGTGGTAGAACGGTCCGGTGAAACGTAGAGTTTGTGGAGACAACGTACGACTTGTTTTTGAGACTTGCTTGCTCTTCCGGAGCGGGACGCTGGTAGGAGTAAGCTATCCGAGAAGTACTGGTATGTGGAAGCCAGCTATGTGATGAGATCCAATCAGCAGTTGATGGTTCCTTCTTGTGCCTTTCGCAGGGCGATGGGACGACTGCGACATCTTCTGGGGCTTTAATATGTGCACGGGGGAGGGGTGATTTGGTGCGTAAGTGCCAAGTCCAAGCAGCCAGGCGATGTCCATAATGCTAGTGTTGCTGGGTTGCTGGAGGGAGTTGGCGGGGGTAGGGACCTCGCGCGGGCTTGGTCGGTGATTCTTGCGCTGCTGGCTGTGGCAGGGAGTAGATAGTGGCCTGAGCCTTCCTTGGCGGTGCCAGCGATGGGGGATGCAAGCGGTGTCCTTGTGGGCTTCATGTGCACTTGTTGATGTTGGGGGCGGATGGGTGCTTTGGCGGCTTTGCCTTCGTGCGTTTGGCGTATGGTCAGTCGAGTTGGCAGCTGACGGTGGTGAAAACCAATGTTGGCTGCTGGCTGATGGATTGGATGATGCCATTGCGTCTCGGCAGGCCGAGT
>NW_008580184.1:254419-256660 GCF_000520115.1 Aphanomyces invadans | reverse complement strand
CCACCGCGTCTTAACAGGCCGCTGAATCTTGCGTGCATTGTCTCGAGTCGTCGCAGATGTGCTTGAATGTGAAGCGATAGGTACGCATGGATTTCGGCGTCAAGTGTTATGGGGTCGGGAAAGGCTTCAATGTAGAGGAGAGTGTTGCGGTAAAGCCAGAGTTGTCGGAAGCAGATAGATCGAAAGGAGTGGAGAAGAACAAAGAAGCTGTCTTGAAATTGTGTCGTGTGATCGCGCTGGATATGAATAGTATCTGTAAAGAGGATGTCGTGCCAGAGCAGGGATCCACATAAGTCTTCAAGCGGTGGTAGGTAGTGTTGCCAGATGCGTTGGGCTTGGGGACATGTCCAAAACAAATGTTGAAAATTTTCTGGTGCATCACAACCATGGACACAAAGGGTGGAGTCGTTGCGCCATGCGAACTTGTAAAGGAAGCCAAGCGCTTTGTGTTGAAGGCGGTATTTGACGTCGTGGAAGATTGTTAGAAGTAGCTTGTCGAGGGAGAGTTCACGTTGCCATACCAAGGGAAAATTGGCTTGGCGATGTATGCCGAGTTTGGAGAGGGGAAGCGATGTAGCGTGTGGTGTTGAAAGACGTTGCCAAATGGAGCCGGTAGTATTGTGTTCGATGGCAGAGCTCCCGATGAACCAGGCATGGTGGGCAGCGGGAAGGTTGCATGGATATAAGAGACTAAAGGGGACGTCCAGGATGCGTGTCGTAAGTGGTTGCACATGGTTAGAGATGGCTTGTCCAGCAATCACTGCAGTTCTTGGAGGGGTCAACCAAATGAGGACTTCAGTGAAAGTTGTGTTGATGGTGTAGGAGCCTTGTAAGAGATCCCAAAGGCGGAGGATGGGTTGCGAGAGAGTGATAAAGGTGGTAGCTGTACGGGTGAGAGATTGTTGGAGCCGGTGAGACTCTGTGCAGCTTGGAGGTATCCAGCGCGGGACATGGAAGAGGTTGAGGAGATCCATAGAAGCAAGATGGGGCAGTGTAGCTATCGAACTCCATGTGCAAAGGATCTGGTGAGGGTATGGGCCAAGGCGATGACTATAATGTCCAGTACCAAAGTGTGCTGGGGTCTAGAGGGTGAGGTAAAGGATGTCTAAGCCCACACCGTCTCCTTCAAGTGTATGGGTAAACTGCGCCATTGCTGGGTTCATCCATATTGGGGTAATGTTGGGGCGATTTCGGATTTGCCGAAGTCCACTTAGCATTAGGTTGAGCTGCAGATTTATGACCGTGTCGTGGAGAGTAAGGAGACTGAGACCACCTTTAGAGCGTGGCCAGGTGTACCATTTCTTGGGGAGTTTACCTTTTATTGCTTGGTTGGGCATGTCCGTTGCAGTCTTCTTATTGAGGAAGACGAGTAGCAGAGGTGCGAATCGATCCTGGCTAGCCATAGGGGTGCAAGTGACCGTGGTCGTGTACCACAGAAGGGGTAAGATGATGGTGCGGAGTAGGATGACGCGGCCGTGAAGTGTTCGCGCTCTGTGTCGCCAAAGCAGGCAGCGTTGATGAACGAGTGGTAACAGGTGGTCTAGGGGTCGGTCTTGTGAAAGGTTTGGCCCGAAGAACACCTCAAATTACTTGCATCTTCCGTTGTTTGGCGTGACATTGATGCCCAGAGTGCGGAGGGAGTTGGGCAAGTGATCGGTCGTCCACGATTTGAATGGTATCACATGTGTTTTCGCGAGGTAGAGCTGTATTCCGGTAGGTTTGCAAAACTTGTCGACCAGAGCGAGAAAGCGAGGGGTGTCGGCCAGGTCAGCGAGTATGCCGGTGCAATCATCCGCAAAAGCTATGAGCGTAAATGTTGTATCTTGGATGGTGAGACCGGGAATACGTGGACGAAAATTGTTCAGCATGGGTTCAATGCACAGATCGAAGAGACCGGGCGAAAGCGGGTCTCCTTGTCGGACTCAGGCGCCGAGTTTGAAGGGAACGATGGGTTTGCCATTTAGGAAACCCCAAAGCCCACGACAGAAGACAAAGTCAAGTTGCTACTGTTGTTGAAAGGAAAGCAACAATTCAATTTGTACACGTATTTCACCTCCCAAATTGGCCAAGTAGCTACGTGCACCATGCAATGCTTGCAGGATGTTCACGTGTATATTGTCGTGTTGATTCAAAACTGGACCTACGAGCCGAATCAATCGACAGAAGGAAATCGACAGATGAATCGGCAGACAACTCCGTCCAATCATCGAGAAGATAGAACAGCAATATCGTCCAATTAAA
>NW_008580184.1:228620-246919 GCF_000520115.1 Aphanomyces invadans | reverse complement strand
ATCAATCGGACCTACCTACCTCCTCACCACAACCCGTCGATCATGCTTGCATCGTACTCCATGGCATTGCCGTGGAAGCGCTGGGATGGCGTCAACACGCGAACGTCGCCTGCGCTGCACGACTCGGAAAATTTACATCCATCCATCCGGATACGTAGTCTGAGCGTTGGTCGTGTCGACACCGGGAAAGACAGCTTGAGGTTGGTTCGCGTCCATTTGGTGGCAGAGTCGGTATGCCGCCGCCCAGTCCTGACGACAGCCTCCCGCTGCTTCAATTCCGGTCGGCCAAGGCGATCCATGAGCCCCAAGGCACGTTCTGGACGTCCGTGTTTGCTTTGGTTGGCACCATGATGGGTGCCGGTGCGCTTTCGCTTCCGAGCACGATGGCACAGGCGAATGTAGTGCCCGACATGATTCTGTTCCTCTTCATGGCCGTGATTGCCGCTGTCGCATGCAATGCATGCGTGGCCACGTCTGAATACACGGGCAAGCACTCGTTCGAATCGATGGCGGCCTTGTTGTTTGGGCCGAGCCGTCAGTGGTTTGTTCGAGTCTTGACTTTGGTGCTCCTCTTTGGCATTCAAGCCGTATTCTTCGTCGTGAGCTTGGACCTGCTACATCCGTTTGTCGCGGCGTACGTTAGCCGCATGATCCTTGGCGCCGTCATCGCGGCCATCACCATCCCGCTCTGCCTTGTCGAGACCTTGTATGCCCTTCGCTACACGAATGCGATTGTCGTTGGGTGCATGTTGTACATTTTCGTGGTCGTCGGTATTCGCGCTGCGATGGTTGGTGTATGGCCTGCAACTGTGACGGATGTGACGACGACGTCGGCCAAGGGGCTTTTGTACGCACTTCCGATCCAAGCGCTGAGCTTTGGGTGCCAGATCAACTCGGTCCGCATTTACGGCGAGCTCAAAGACAAGTCGAAGATGACCAGCGTCAACGCATGCACGATGGTTCTGGGGTTTGCGTTGTACGTGGCGTTCAGCATCCTCGGCTTCATCTGCTTCCAAGGGTTTCCTCCCGCCGACATCTTGACGGGGTTTGCCTCCGACGACTGGCTCGTCAACAGCGTGCGCCTCGTACTGGGCAGTTGCGTCATTTTGAAGATTCCGCTCATTTTCCAGCCCTTCATGCAGGTGCGCTTGGTTTAACACCGTCTTGCTTCGAGATGGTTGTGCGGTATTCGCCTTTTTGAGCATGCCAAGGGCTCGTGGTTACTGAATGGTGCTACCCGCCCTCTGCGCTCTTGAGCAACGTGACGATGCATGGAAGCTCCCCACTGATTCGAGCCCAAGTGGTTGTGTGGCTTTGAATCTGTCCATGGCTCGATGCGATATTGTAGAGCAGTCGACGTGCCAATCGGATCCTTGATGGATGTCGTGTGTAGGTGTTGGAGGCTATTTCGCTGCCTTCCCACGTGATCGAAGCTGGCGACACGAGGTCGTTCCGAGTTGTGGCCACGGTACTGTCGCTGGTCGGCGCGTTCGTCATGGCGATCACGTTCAAGGACCTGAGCATCTTGATGGGGTTTGTGGGGGCGACGGGCGACATCTTGCTCAACTTTGGCGTGCCAGGTATGGTTTTCCCTCGACGAATTGTCAAGTCACAGATGCTCTTGTGGTTGCAGGCATGTTTTTGATGGAAGTGGGGGCCAAGACCAGCGACCGCCGCTCCATGTGGCTGGGTCTGTTACTGCTCTCGACTGGAATTATCATGGCGATTCTGAGCTTGATCGGGCTCCTCGCGTAGATCATAACCCTCCTAACCTATAGACTGCCATGGATGATGCATTCTCAACTCCTTTGCAAACCCATCGCCCTTTCAAAACGTCGGCGCAAGCTCTATCGACTGCCGCCTCGGCTCGCGGTGGCCGTCCGACTATTCCGCTGGCATCCACACGTACGTGTTGTCCAAGTGCACCTGAGTTCGGTTTATCCCAATGTTCAATTGTGCTTGACGCTGCGCAAACAACATTGAATAAAATACGCACATTTTTGGTAAATAGTTTGGTAAAATAGGCACAAATTATGTGCAAATTGATCACGTCAATCGAATTTGTTGAAAATACACGTTTGGCCCGTGGGAAAAACCTTCCGATCGTCGTCACATCAGGGCCGACGTCGGAACACACAAAGGTTCGACGGTAGCGATGGACGACTTCCACTTCGCCACTGGCCATCCGTTTGGACGATGCCGACCGCCAAGGAAGCCGATGGGTTGCCGCTGCTTCAGTTCCGCTCGGCCAAGGTGATCCACGAGCCCCAAGGCACGTTCTGGACCTCTGTGTTTGCGCTGGTCGGCACCATGCTGGGGGCAGGCACGTTGTCGTTGCCGAGTACGATGGCCCAGGCGAACGTCGTTCCCGACGTGTTGCTGTTCTTGTTCATGGCGGCGTTTAACTTTGTCGCGCTGCATGCATGCTCGTCCGTTGCCGAGTACACGGGAAAGGGGTCGTTCGAGTCGATGGGCATCGCGTTGTTCGGCCCTTGGCGCCAGTGGTTTGTCCGTGTATTGACGCTGGTGCTGCTTTTCGGGATCCAAGCCGTGTTCTTTGTCGTGAGTCTTGACATGCTGCACCCCCTCGTTGCGTCGTACGTGAGCCGCTTTGTCCTGGGCGCTGTGCTGACTGCGTTGACGATCCCGCTCTGCCTGCTGGAGACCGTGTACGCATTGCGGTACACGAACGCGATCATCATTGCGAGCATGCTGTATATCTTCGCCGTGGTCGGCGTGCGTGCTGCGATGGTCGGGACGTGGCCGACCACTGTCACCGACGTCACGTCGACGTCGGCGAAGGGGCTCATGTACGCGCTGCCAATCCAAGCGCTGAGCTTTGGGTGCCAGATTAACTCGGTCCGCATTTACAGCGAGCTCAAGGATAAGAGCCAAATGACCGGAATCAACGCGTGGAGCATGGTCTTTGGCTTCATTCTGTACGTGTTCTTCACGTTCGCAGGGTTTGTTTGCTTCCAAGGGTTCCCTCCCGCGGACATCCTCACTGGCTTCTCCACGGACGACTGGCTCGTCAACTCGATCCGCATCGTTCTTGGTCCTTGCGTCCTACTCAAAATCCCACTCATTTTCCAGCCCTACATGCAGGTACCATCGAGATGGGGCGACGCATGAGCCGCTTACGCGAGTTTTTCATGTTGGTTTCTCTGCTGTAGGCATTGGAAGGGCTTATGTTTGCTACGAGTGCCCCAACATCGGCGTCGATCTCGCTGGACCCTCCCCGTGAGAACAAACTGCGCGTCGCGATGACGGTGGTGTCGTTGGTTGGATCGTTTATCATGGCGATTGCGTTTAAAGACTTGAGTGTGATCATGGGGTTCGTCGGCGGCATCGGCGATCTCTCCATTAACTTCGCAGTGCCCGGTAAGTCTTGTCATGGCACATGCGACAAGCTAAGTGGAGCCATTAGGGCTCTTCATGATGGAAATGGGGGCCCGCACGTGCAACAAGTGGACGAAATGGGTCGGCATTGTCTTGTTTACGTCCGGCATCGCGATGGCCATTTTGAGTTTAATTGGTCTGCTGGCCTAAAGCAGCGGCCGTCTCCATGCACCGAAGACCCTGTCGCGCTAAAGACAATGCTGCTGAACCACGCGAACTGTTCACTTTGATCACACTAGTCGGGCGAATGCTCCGTTCTTTACGTAAAATGTCCATGCGGTCCATCGAAACTGGTGCCATGCGCATCAAGTATGACGTTCGTTTGGGAATGGCAGCGTCGGTGCGGATGGACTGCCATTTAAAACCTGCCACTGAGCACCGAATCTACTAGGACAGAACTCGTGATAGTAATCGGTATGCCGGGCATTTAGCGACTGGGGTCAGGCGACTGGTGCTCGATCTAGCATGCGTAGCTGGTTACGAATCCCATGGGTCCCAGACAATGCCGGCCGCGCACGGCCTTCCAAGTTCACTGGCAGAGCGAGTCATTCACGAATGGAAGTCAGAATGAAAAAATGTCGCTGTGTGAGCCATTACGCCGTAGGGAGAAGCAAAAGTCGGCATTCGAAGGCAGGGTCGTGGCTTGAGGAACACTTCGCTGTGCGAGCAAAGACTGCTACCCACCGGTGAGAACGGATCTATTTACATCATAGTTGAATGTCACTACGTGGAGTTGTTTTCCGGGGCCGGTGGAGGCATGGTGACTTGCATGAGTCGCTGCCACTGGCTCTGTTTTTCCTTTCGCTCTTCCATCGCTAGCGCCCGACTCTGCGCTTCGACTTGGAGATGGTCGGCGCGACTCTTCAGTTTCTCCAGGGACATCGTAATGTCGTTCATTTTGAGCTTGAGCTGGATCACTTTTTGAAAGTAGGCCGGAAGTTGCGACATGGTCTGCTCGACGACCATCAAGTCCGGGTGCCCCATCAGATGTAGATTTCGCTCCATCACCACCGATAGCAGATGCTGCACGAAAGCCTTGTATGAACACACAGTCGTAAATGCTCGGTGCATGTACCTCTTGGGATTCAGCGAGTTCTGTAATCTGATGCAACGTGCCTTCAAGAACGCTGTGCAAGTGACTCGCGCCAGCCATGGCCATCTTTTCCAAGGTCATCATCACGACGAGATTAGTTCAGGGTACCTTGTTCCGTCCAACATCCTCGGGCCATTCTTCCTTCATTGCTGCTGCCCATGGATCGACAGGTTCTATGGGCACGCCGCGTGACGACGGTTCAAGTGGCGTGTGCACAGGAATTCGATTCGGCGCTGGGGTGATGGCGACATGACTCACTTCATCCGTCAACACCACGACGTCGACATCCGTAGGAGAAGTGTCGGTGGAATCGTTTGGTTGATCGACTGGACCGTCGTCCTTTCGGACAGAAGGATCAACGGATGTGTTGACGACGGGAGGTGCAGCGACGGGCTTCGATGCCAGCGCAGTCGCCCAGGAGGGAGGATTATATTCTTCTGCTCATTCACATGATACACGAATCATTTCAAGCTGATCGTCGAGTGCATCCTCACCTTCCTCTTCGTCGGACTCATCGTCTTCCCCAGAGAAGACCTTCCCTTGCTTTGCTGCCATTTTGCTTTCAGAATGGTATTAGACTATATCATAGATGATTGGCTATAATAGATGCATTTCTACCAATCCACACTAATTGAATGCGATTTTTTGCCAATTACAATGTTTTTATGACCTTGAGCTGTTGCGTTGACAAAGTTCAATTAAATACAATTTCATTGGATGAAAACTAGCCAATCATAAGAGAAAACATCATGCATCTGGATAATTTTATTCGGTTGTTCGACACCAAATCTTCTCTCGATTCTCCATTTGGAGCAGCACACAGGCGAGATCATGGACGGAAGCGGCAGCAGCGCGCTGTCAGATCGATTCCAAAGCCTCGAAGAAGATTACATTGATTGCAAGCGAACCATCAACAATTCGATCCACGACTTGTCGTCCTTAGACCGTACGCATTCGCACTGTCCTTCGTCTCCTCATTGAACCGTAGAACGACATGTGGCGTCGCAAATGGCGCAAGCCAACGTCGTGGAAGCCCAACGATGCATAAAACTCATGTCCGTGGAGCTTCGTGGAAAGACTCCCGCTGTTCGAAAGGTCATGCAAGCCAAGGTACGTCGTGTCAGGTCCACGCTTTGCCACACCTTGCTTCCATAGATCAATGTTTATCGCGATGAGCTTCAAGGTCTGCAGCGAGATCTGGATCGCGCACTTTTGTTGTCCAAGCAAATTAGCAGCACTTCGTCATCGTCGTCGTCGAGTAGCGCGGCTCAGTACGACCGATTAGTTGCCAACACAGACCGCCTGCAACGGTATGCGCATCATCCCTTCGTCGATGTGTCTTAATTGCAGTGCGTAGGGCGTCCGACCAACTGGAGCAGTCCAAGCGCATCGTTCAGGAAACAGAGCAAATTGGGATCTCTGTCATGGACACGTTGGCGCAGCAGCGGGAAACCCTCCTGTCGGCCCATGACAAGGTCAAGGACACGCGAGAGACCGCGGGCGACGCACGGCGAGTCCTTCAGCGGATGTCGCAGCGCATGTTGACGCACAAGTTGACGTTGTGGTTTGTCATTCTGGTGCTCATCGTCGCGATTGTCCTCGTATTTTACCACGACTTTATCAAACGCTCCTAGTCAACGTATCAAGATAAACTAGTCGATTTCTTCGTTATCGGGTGAGTGTATTCCTTGTTGTATGTCGAACACCACGAACGCCATCGGGGCCATCGCTCGCTCAGACGGTGGCGGCGTTGCCGCGTTCGTCGACCAGCATCTTCCAGAACTCGTGGGTTTCCGCAACGACGCTCTCGGCAAAGTCGCGGTTCATGCACTTGCCTTCGTACCCAAACACGTTCACGTGCGGCAGCTTGTAGTCACGGAGCCAGTCGTGGATGGCCGAAATGCACCCCGGCATGTGTGCTTCGATGTCGGCGACGTCGTGAATCTTGGACGCGTAGTGATCTTCGACGTTGATCGCGAGGACCTTCCAGTCCGTTTCGTTGTCGTCAATCAGCGCCAGCACTCCGAGCACTTTGACTTGCACAATCGACCCAACATGCCATTGCTTGGTGCCGATTTCAATCACATCGAGGGGATCGTTGTCACCGCCGCAACCCGTGCCTTCCGTCACATGGTCCGGATCTTCCCACGTCTGCGGGAGCGCGCCGTAGTTGAACATCATGTCGCCCCACCCGTACTCGCGCAGCTTGCCGTTCTTTGTGTCCTGCTTGATGGGGTTGAATGGTTCACCCGTCGCAATTTCAAACTTCTTGCGCGTCCACTTGGGAATTTCGCACACAAAGTTGACGCTCCCGTCCGAGTTGTACAACGGGATATCGTGCCACGGCGAAATGCGCACTTTAGACCCGTCGCGGTTGTGGTAGACAAAGTTGACGCGGAAGTCCAACGACGGGCACGGTCCAGTCATCTCGGTTTCGATGTTCCCGATTGCAGGGTTCGCCACGCGAGCCTTGAGAAACTTGAACTTGGCTTGGTATCTGCGTGGCACACGTGAGCGCAATATTGCACACAAGTAAGGCCGTAGCATGCGTACCGCTGAATTGCCGCCGACGCTTCCTGCTTGTGGTCTTCGTTCCACCATTTCATGAATGAAATAAAATCAACCGTGCCGTCGACAGGGCTCATGAACGCAAGCGCTTCGTTCGCTTCTTCGTCCGTGATGGGTTCACCAAGGCGACGATGTAATTCCTTCAAATCAGCAGCGTTCACGCGACCGCTGTTGTCCTGGTCGAACAACGAAAAGATCTGCTTCATGCGTTCCAATTCGCGGGGCTCCAGTGCAATCGCCGTCCCGTCATCCAAAACACTTCCGCGACGGTTGCGTGCACCGCCAGGACGACGATGTTCGCCGTGTTTTTCTGCCTTTTGAAACAACACCAACTCCGAACGAAGCGTGGAAACTTCGCTGCGCAAGTCTTCAAGCTCAAGCAACATCGTAGGCACGTCAATTTCTTCACCGCGCCAAGAATCACTGCGGTTGGATCGGTTCAAAATGGTAGGGTGCCCGCCATGTCGAGGAGAACCCGTCGGGGACGACGCGCCAAAGCGCGCGTACGGCACTTGTTCGCCATCGGGAATTTCAGGGGCGTCGTCCAATTGCTTTTGCATCGTTGCAATCCATTTGACCTTTTCGTCTTCTGTGTCGGTATACACCTTATAGCACTTGTTCGTGGGGGTGTAAAACTACAAGAATGGACATGAAACTCGTGCATGTCAACATAGAAAAGGCACAGCTGTCCGTCTACCTGAAATCCATGAGGTTTGCCTTCCCAGTCGTGCACGGACGAGTACGGGATCTTTCCCTTGAGCTCGCCTTTGGCGGCAGCTTCAGCACTATCATAGTGGAAAATGTACAACGAGTTTTCCTGAAGCACACAGTAGCGTTTCTTCCAGATGATCGAGTTCTTCTCGGGCTGGTTGTACACGTAACCCGTGCACAGGGATGGCACGGCGGTGCTGGCGGTTTTGGCAATCAGTGCGTCGAAAGAAGCGGCGCTCATGTGACGTGCGTCGTGTACGGCAAATCGGAAAATGACGAGGCGTTTCGCCTTTGTATCCGGACGTGTCGAATATGCGCCGACAGTATCCGGATGGATATCTTCCCCAAGAAGTCCTTTCATACTTTATAAACTTTCCACTTCCAATTGCCAAATTTACATGCACGTTTCATTCTAAAAATATAAACATTATTGTAGAACATACATAAAGCAATAGGTACTTTATGCAATTCTTCTCATCGGATGACGCTGCATATCCGGATATGGAGAGATGGACCTGTGAGTTACAATATGGTGTCGCGCCTTACGAGCCTTTCATTTTGACAACGTTGATGGCCATTCCTGGTGCATTGCTGTCACGTCGGCCCTTGGATCGAGAGGGGTATCGCCATATAGACTACGCCATATAAACCAAGTGCCATTGAGGTAGCGTAGTGAAGCGCTTATGTAGGCGCGGGGATCGAGGACATGGCGGGGGTGTGGTGTTGACATGGTGGCGACGTTGCACACGGCGTGAGGTCACAATCGTGGGGCTGCGTCTACTTGGTTCTTGTTTTCTGCGTTGACCCAATGTGCTGCCTTTGTATGACAAAACGGGCTGCGCAGAACGTTGCCTCGACACCACGCGGCTGTCGATTTCCGCCGAGTTTCTCAGCATGACATGCTTCTCCCGGCACAACATCAGGGGCAGCGTACAAATACGACGTCTGGACGAAGAACAGCCCAAGCACGAGGGTTGAAGGCATTAGAAACTTCGCCAACGCCGACGATTGTCAACCGCCCCTTTGCGATTCTTGTTACACGACCCTTGGGAGTGGAGTGCAAAGTAATCCGGATGGAGATGATTCATTCCGACATCCGGACAATTAATTGTCCGGATGTCGGAATGTACTACTAGTGCTACTAGTGCATAGGAAAACAAGAGGCCGACGCGATGGCGTTAATTAATAACAAGAACGTACTGTGGCCACCATTTACAGCACCATTTGAAGAGATCGGGAAGCAAACTTTCCTCACACTCCGCAGTGCACGCCGTCATGTCACGTGTTTGGGTCGGCCCTGGAAGAAAACGTAGACAAATTATTAGTATTACTAGTTCACCGCGATGGCCATTTGGGGACAGTTCGTACACTGCCCATGGCCACCGCCTTGATGCGACAGCGCGACAGACGAGTGGCGACGTGGAGGTTGCAGCTTTGGTGACCGATTTGAGCCAAGGACTTTATGTTTTGGAACGTTTGGCATCGACGGTGCCGTCAAATTCATGGAGGCAGCCGCAGTGGGGCGGTCGCCACCATGTGCGCGAATGTGGGCAAACTTGCGACTGTCGAGGTGTTGTCGACATCGACCATGGCCAGGAGAATCTCGAGAACGCAGTTCGTATCGAGGAAGTACCTGATCAAGCTCGACGCATGCAGGGACACACTCCACGGGGCCACAAAAATCTGCTCCTTGCCATCGACATGACAGATCATGTACTACAATTGCAAGTGCAGGTAAGGGCAATTCTCAGGCAGCCTCTACTTGCCAGGCCAACGAGTGGCGAAGCTCCAACCATAGAATTTGAATCGACTCTCCGACGAACGCGGCCAGATCTCAACGCGAACAGAGCAAGATGCGATGTGCCTTGATGGAGCGCATGGGAATGGCTGGCGCCGTCACATTCCGCCTGGCAGCCACGGCCAAGGCCATGGACAGGCCCGAACCAGCAATCCAGCGTCAGCGGCGTGATCCCCGCCTGGATCGTCTTTCCCGAATCCCAATAGATGGACAGGACAATACCTCCACAGCCAATATTGTGTCCACATTGAGCGCGTTTGAAGGCGCAGAGTTTGGTGGACGTCCATCGAAGCGCCTCGTGTAGCGCATCGTCAGTGCTTTTGATTGCTTCAATGGAGAATGCACCATCCAGCACTCTTCTCTCATGATGTTGTTGGATGCTTGTAGCCTTGGAATTGCGTGTCCTTTGTTCAAGGATCGAGTGCAGTGAACCACACAACTGTCCGCAGCAAGGCGTCCCTGGCACCCGAGTTTTGCAGGGAGATCTGTGCCAGGAGAATTCTAAATGGCAGTCTATGATTGGTTATAAATCCCCGCTGAATCTACCATTGATTGGATCATTTTTATATATACCCAATGTTGAGGCTGGGTGGAGCATGGCGGGAATCGTGGCGGCAGCCGCTAAGAGTTGTGCCGCGTGAGTCGTCAGGATGGCTAGCACCGTTCACTTCAAGGGTGTTGTCGACGCCAGCGCCACCGTCGCAGTCGAAGAAACCATTGTTTTCGCTGGAGAAGCAGAGGCTCTTGCTCCAGGTGGTTGAGGGCGTCCACAACGAGGCAGGTCGTCCCAACGCGACGTCGATCAAGGCCCTCTTCCAAGTGCCAGCGAGAAAACCGTTCCCTGAAGAACTACATGGCATGCGCTTTCCAGTGACGAGTTTGCGGCATGAGAAGCGCCTCGGGCGGCTGGACCCAGATATTGTCGCCAAATTCGACGCGATGGGGTTTGTCTGGGACGTTGGCGAGTCCCAGTGGAACGAAACCAAAGTCGCGCTGACCAAGTACAAGGAAATCTTTGGCAACTTGCTTGTGCACGTTCATTATGCCGTGCCAAGCGGGAATTCGCAGTGGCCGCGCGAGCTGTGGACCAAGCGGCTTGGCAGCGTCGTGAATCACCTTCGTGTGTCGAAAGCAAGAGTTCCGCCTGCGCGAAAAAAGTGGTTGGACGAGATGGGCTTCGTCTGGGACGCCACCGAGGCGAACTGGCACGTGAACCTTCTCGCGCTTGAGACGTACCAAAAGGTACATGGGAATCTAACAGTGGCCAAGGCGTACGTCGTGCCGACAGAGGACCCGCAATGGCCAAAGGAGGTGTGGGGCCTCAAGTTAGGTAACTTAGTGCGAACGCTGCGCAACCGAGCGAGTGGGTTGTCGCCCCACAAACTGGACGCGTTGAACGCGATGGGGTTTGTGTGGAAGATGCGCGAGCGTGGGGCTGGGCCGAGTCCCCCGGCGCAGTTTTCGCTGGAAAAGCAGCACCAGATCGTTGAAATCCTGAAATTCCAACGGACACTGCAGCCACACACCAAGTTTGTGACCGTCCCGAATCGCTTCATCGTTCCCAGCGAAGCTCCGTGGCCTCGGCACTTACAAGGACGCGTCGTCCAAACATCCAAGTTTCGGCGCGCGTACATCGAAGGTGGCCTCGACCCGATGGTTGTGAATGACCTCGATGGCATTGGCTTTGTCTGGAACAACCACAGCCACCAGTGGGCCGTCAAAATCGAAGCGCTCGCCACGTACAAGGCGTTGCATGGCGATTTGCTCGTGGGCGGCGACTTTCTTGTTCCCGACCACGACTCACGATGGCCAGTGTACTTGTGGGGCAAGAAGTTGGGGGCGGTCGTCTTCGACCTGCGCAGCGGTCGGCACAAGCTGTCCCCCGACCAAAGGGATGAACTGGATGCGATGGGGTTTGTCTGGGATGCCATGGCCGATCAGTGGCAGCTCAACTTGCTCGGGCTGCAAGCGTTCAAGGCTCTTCATGGCCACTTGAACATCCCTCGAGCATTTGTGGTCCCAGCCCATGATGCGACGTGGCCCGAGGACGTATGGGCCTTGCCGTTGGGCAATGTCGTCAGCGCCATTCGAAGCGGACGAACAAAGCCGTCGCTCGAACGACTCCAGGCGCTCGACAAGCTCGGTTTTGTGTGGCATCCCCTCGACGATCTGTGGAATCGAAAGATGGACGCGCTCGAGACGTACCGGCGCCTCCATGGCCACATCAAGATTCCCAACGCGTATGTCGTGCCCGATCGAGATGCGGCATGGGCGCCAGAACTGTGGAACATGAAGTTGGGTCTGGTACTCCAGAAAATTCGACTCGCCAGTCGGCAGGATCGGTATCCCCCGCATCGAGTGGACCAGCTGCGAGCGCTAGGAATTGTTTAAACCGACACTATCCGATAGTTTTGCAACGTGCGGTCCATGGCCATGTGTCGATAGAGCTGCGATGGAAATCCCAAACGATCAAGCGGTCGCAGGCATCACAGTCTTGCGGCGCGGATGCGCTCGCCGCGACGGGCAGGAGTTACCTTTTTCGGTTACTTCCATAACCGGCGATCGCGATGCCGCCTCCACCGCCGGGTCCCGCGCCACCACGCAAGCACGTGTACCAGTTCGTCGCAGTCAACGTGGTGCTGCCCGTGGCGATTTACTACGTCGCGCAGGTGTTTACGTCTGACGATGCACTGGCGCTGGCGCTGTCGGCGATCCCACCTGGACTCGAAGCGTTGGTTCAAATGGTCGTGTACGAGACAGTGGACCCGCTGTCGGTGTTTGTATGTCCTCCTCCTCGTCTTCTTTCGACATTCTCTGACCGTCGCCACCGTAGCAAATCGTGTCGATCGTGGTGGCCATCGTGTTCATGTGCATCACGAACGACGCGAAGGTGCTGTTCGTCAAGGATTCGCTGACCACGGCGCTGTGTGGCGCCACGTTGATCGCGTCCACTCGATGGAAACACAACGTTGTCTTGCGCTACTACTACATGGTGGGCGTTCAAGACGACGGCAGGGATGTCCCCCCTGCAATCACGCAAGTGAGTGCGCACATCTGCCGCGTGTGGGGAGGGCTCTTCATCTTTGAAGCCGTCGTGCGCGTCGGATTCATATATAGTTGCTCAACCAGCGTGATGGTGATCGTGTCGCCATGCCTGGCTTTGATATGCTCGGCGGCGGGCATCATGTGGGCTCGCACGTCCTTTGCCAAGCTATCGAGTCCAACCGAGGAAAGAGCTCCACAAGTACACTGCGAACCGTACAGCCCCCCGCCAGTCAAGCTAGCATGATGACGAGATGGACCGCAAGGAGGCTTGCCAAAGGAAGGGGCCACGAGGCGTTGAAAGCCCCCCCCCTCCAACAATCCCTCGGATGTCCACGAGTTGTCCATTCTGGAAGCGGCGACTCGACCCTGCACACCTTGGGAGCTCTCCGCTCTCTCAGCGGACGGCTCGATTTATTCCACCCGGGAGCGTGGTATTCAGGCCATGGCTGGTAGAAGACATGTTCTTCTCGTTAAAAAGTTTGTCCGAACTAGATGGTTTGGTACAACGTGTGGCTGGGATTCGCCGGAGCGTCGTCAGCTTTTGTGACCAGATGAAAGTCGTGGGCTTTAGCAAAACGTACGGTCCATGTGCACACGATGACTGTGAAGAGCAAGGCCAGGCACGGCGACAGAATCACCATGATCTTGATGGGGACGAGCACGACAAACGCGATGCGAACGACGGCCTCTGCAAGCATGCCGATTCCCCACACCCACGACACAGTCTTGCTCAATGCCTTCACGTTGGGGTCGCGCCACTGCGCCATCAACGCCACACGCTTGTCGTCGGTGGTGCCGCAGAATTCCCTGTAATATCGCCACAGGATGTTTTCGTCCCAGTGGATCGAAACCAAGATGGCGCATCCAAAACTCACAGTCATGATCGAGTGCTGCAGCAAGAGCACTTTGGGCTCGTTCGTGAGGTACATGAGCCCCACGGCCAGCACGATCGATGCGACTTGCTACGGACGCAGTGAGGACGGCGAGCGAACGGAGTCGGCCTACCGCGCACGAAATCGGGTCCAACAACCGGTACGCTATCCATTGCTGCAGAGCTTCCAAAGCAGGGGGGGTCGCTGACAGTGCTAGTGCTGGCATGTCTGGCATCGCGAGCGCTGCCGCGTAGTATATTGCAATCGGGAGCAATACGTTCACGACCACAAACTGCTGCAGACACTTGTGCGTTGGCGGTGGGCTCAAGCTCATCCATGACGACGGCTTGAACAAACGCACGGGCGACGGGGCGCTGGTGGTCGTCGCCATGTTGTCTCGCGAGAGATTGTGGTGTGCGTCCACCGCTAAACCACCTTGGCGTCGTGCTATTTATAGTGTGCAACCGACAAAAACAGTGGCTGTCATGCACCCCCCCTCGACGGTCCCGTTGGTCGATGGCGTCCGACTGGCGGGCTGACAGCACACGTGAGGGTAGAGGCTTGCTATTGCATGGCCATGCTTTGCACTCCCCTTGGCCAGCGCGACCAGAACAACACCAGAGCCGCGGCGGAATCGCCCCTTGGGTTCACCCCCAGTGGCGACCACGGGTCGCATGCCATGACATAGTTCGCTGGCTATCAACGCCACGATGGCACCGCTTGGGTCATTGAGACATGGCCACACCGACAAAACATAATCGTGAAAGCCGGCTCCATGAAACACACAGTCGCTGGATTCACGCGTGTAGTGGACAACGTCGTCCTGTAGTCGCATTCACGACCCTCGAGCGTCGTGGAGGTTGCTGCTTCGGACGTCAGGACCCACGTTCGAGCCACCCTGTTGCTCCATCCCATCGCGCTGGAAAAGACCGGTTGGGTCATTCCTTTGGCGGCGACTACGTAGAGAGAGCTCGACGACCAACTTACAACGTCATGTAGGTCATTACGCTGCCCATGACTACATGAAACTCTGTCCGTATGGCCCTTGGGACAGCGTGGGCGATGCATGGCTCTTGCTCAACCGGTCCTCGACCTCTTGATCGATCCAGTCGTCGAGCGCGCTGGCGGTCGGCGCCATGTCTTTCCACCGCAGTCGATCGAGCCGCATCTGTCGGCTTGGGACCTGCACGACCACCGTATTGCACCAAGTGAGCTGATACCCTCGATAGAATCGATCGGTTGTGTTGGTGCGCACTAGCGTCAGCACGACGACGCCGATGCACCCAACGACGCAAAGACCACGCAGGTGATGCTCGACACTGTCTTGGGTGATGGATGTAGTCCGTCCCACAAAACCCCACGCCGTGGCGCCGATGGACCAGCTCGTCAAGAGAAGCCCGTACATGGTGCCCGTGTTAAACACGCCAAACATGTCGGTGACGAGGGCTGGCATGATGGCAAATCCTCCGCCCAGCGCAAACCCCAGTGCGTACGATGGCCATCGAATGCTCGACGTATGGCCCGAGCCGACGTTGGCGAGCAAGAGCCCCGTCGCGACTGCTTGGATGGTCAGGAGGATTCCAAGTACGAGCTTGCGGCCGTACGCCGGGTTCATGTAAAACGTTCGAATCACCACATCCGACGCGAGTGGGCCGGCGACCCGCCCCAAACTCGTGGACAGAAAGAGCAGACTCACAAACGAGGACGCGCCGTCCGACGAGTCGAAGAGGACCCCCGTCGCCAAGTCAAAGATCTCGGGCACAAACATCACGATCGGTGCCACGTTGGCCGCAAACGCCACGTACAACCAGACAAAGTCGGACGACAGGATGCAGTCGACAAGCGTCAGCGCTCGGACGTGTTCGAAGTAGACGTTGTCTGTGTCGTCCTGGCCAAAGTTGACTAGCGTCATGCCGACTTTGAAGTAGTCGTCTTGGAGTTGCCGCGGCGGCGGCGCCTTGTTCACCGGGATGCAGTGGATGTCGTGGCCGCGGATGGAAAAATCGGACGGCGGCGTGCGCACAACCATGGTCGTGACCAGGAGAATGACAAGAGCTGCCCCACCTACGACGACAAGTCAACTCGTCGATCACGCTCACGATGCGTGGCGAAACAGTCCAAACAACCGCTTTACGACACATGTCAACCACGCAGCACCCATCATCTCCCACACCGGTCGATGCACACATCCCAGAGGTTGTTGAGAACGCTGACCTTGTGCGAGAAAGATGCGTTGCAAACCCAACTCGTCGTATGCGTCGCCGGCGCTGTCGACAACGTTCTGGGCTCGATGCATGAGTACCGCGGCGAGTTTGGTCCAAATGCCAGTGCCGAGCCCCATGCACAGAATCGCAGCTCCCGCGACGAGCCCTCGAAAATCGGGAAACCACTTTTGCACCGTCGACATGGTTGCGATCAGGACAAAGCCGTAGCCGCTTCCGACCAAGATGCTGTACCTACGTCGATGTCGCTGTCAGTTGGGTATGCATCATGGCACGTCATGAATGGACGAACGAGATGGTGAAAAGATAGGGTGCGCGCACGGCCACGGCAAGATGGGCCATGGCCAGACCAGCCACAACCAGAACCGACCCGATGACCATCCCGACGCGCGGGCCGCGGCGCTCGATCACCGGGCCTACGACTGCCGCCACAATACCCAAGACCAAGGTGGACCCGAAGAACCCAGAGGAGCCCGAGTACGTGGGCTGGGCAAAGTACCGCTCGAGTGGCGTCGTCAAGATCTGGAACGAGTAGACCGATCCAAGCATGAAGTAGGTTAGCCACACCATGACAGCGACGTGCCACCGGCTGAATCGAATGCATCGCCACGCGGCGAGTCGATTCCTTTGTGGGTACAGCACGAGCCAGCCCTCCGCGTCGACGTCTTCGCCAGACTTGGCCGGGACGACGATGCGCCAGTACTCACGCACCCATGTCGAGCACCCCATTTTTTCCACACTGACCGTCTGCTCTCGAGCAACAACCACACCAAGTGCACGGTGGCCGGACGGATCGCGCTGCCCATTTCATCTTGTCTGGCGCCACCTGAACAGGTCAGATGCCACCAATCCGTCTGAGAAGTAGTTCAGCGCCATCATGTTGTCTATTTTGGGACGTCTGGCATCGAAACAAGATGGCGACGAAACCCCGCAACCCCGAATAATGGCGCCGCCCGGAGCACATCTCAACGCAAACGCCGCCGACGATCTCTGCACACCCGTCGCGAGCCATGTCGACGTCTCGGCCAGTGTCCATTCCAAACGGACGGAATGACGGCACTTTCGACACGGATTTATATCATCCTCATGACAACGGCGCGGTCGACCGCGTCGCGGGCATCCCACGAACGACAAGACGCTTCTTCATCGGAGGCTATCGACAATGTCGACCCACCGTGGGGAATGCCCCCCGGCATCTGCGACTCTGAATGGAGTCATGGCGTGGGGTTTGTGGCATACCCACATCTCACCTAGTCGACGCGACCAACAGCCGCAACGTAGAGGCAGGCAGCTACTGTACAGGCTTGTGGGCCAGAAGCGCGCAGCCAGGCGCAACTGCGCCGCCATGGCTCTCCCTCCACAGCCGTGTGACTGTTGGCGCCATACATCCACCAACTCACCGGCATTCCCGTGGCATCTGTCAGGGACAAGGTCTCTCTCTCTAGGCAAGAAATACCTGGAGACAGGCGTCGCTTGTGGCAACTCTGCGCACTGCTGACGCCACGATGGTGTAGCACGAGAGGTCGCACTCGACCGTTGTCCTGTGGGGTGTCGACGAGTGTGTGTGCGGTAGCTCCAACAGGAATCCGCTTGTCCACTGGCATCGACGAGGCGCTGAAACATCGTGTGGGACAGAGAGCCACGTCGGCTCGTGGGTCATAGGAACCAAAACGACGAGAGGCGCGATGGCAGCACATTCCACACGAATCCGTTGTCCACCGTGGCGATTCTCCAGAGAGTGGCACGGTGGGCCCGTACTTAACTAGTCGGCGTACGTTGCTGGTGGCACAGCGTTGCCAGCCACGGAACTGGATGGACTGGTTGTGCGCCACATGATTGTTGACCAACGTGGCCGATGGGCATCTCGGTGATTGAGAGCGTGCTGAGAAGCTGCATCGCTCTGGACTGTCTGGCCCAGCAGTAGCACCCTTGAGGGTCAACGTTCCTGATGGTCGTGGTTCTCGTGCGCCGGTGGTGCGATCGGAAGAGGATGGCTCGCGACGAATGGGCAATATGCCGTGGTGGGTTTCAAATGCCATTCCAATGTCGTTCTCGAGGGGGAGGGTCGGTGTACTGCGGTCTGAAGGGGGTTGTGCCAGTCCTGGACCACGTGAGGCCGATGGACTTGCAACACGTCGAGAATGCGCTCTTTCCCTACCGCACCTGATTCAACGAGAACGAGTGTACATGGGAGTGCCCCTTGAAGTGTCGCTCTCGACGTGACGACGAGAATGGAATCGCGCCGGCCGCTTTCGCGTGACACCTTTTCTATACCACGCCACCGATAACCAGCATTACATCGCCCTTATTCGCCTTTGCTCGGGTTGAAGGAACAGGACATCGCCGTCGAGTGCTGCCCCTTAGTGTCTGAACAACGTCCACACGATGGTTTGTCCGATGCCGCTCATGCCCTTGAGTTCAAAGCCTTGGCGCTGCAGCTCGTCTAGCACGAGGCGCGGCGCCCATGGAGTGACGTAGTGCCTGCATCGTCACGAATGGCATGTGATAACCAGGCACGATTGGACTCCGCACCTGAAGGACTGGCACTTTCCTTGCACCAACGACGCGCCAAGCGCCTCCATCACCGTCAC
>NW_008580184.1:222106-224752 GCF_000520115.1 Aphanomyces invadans | reverse complement strand
TATCCGTACTAGTGGAACGAGGGGTCGCAAGACGGCACAACACGAAGATGCACGTGGCGTCCGCTGCGTTCCTCTTGAAGGAGCGCATGGGAGAGTGCAAAGCATGACAACTTGTCACCGCAACGAAGGTTTCGACCGTTGTTGGGCATGCTGCGCGCGAAACACCCCCTCGTCACGCGAGAAGAGTGCGGGAAGTAGTCGAGACAAGAACAGCGATGGAGCTCGCAAACTTGGAAATGGCAATGACGCATTCAGTTGCGACGTCTGCTGTTCCATATGGCTTGCGTTGATGGAAACAGGACACCAATGAATCTATGGTGACCCAATGTATCAAGCGCTTTGGCACATCCAACCGCATGTTGCATCAATATAACTCACTGTCAAGCACACTAAAGGTGGAAGCAGAACAAGTGCATGGGTCGTGCGAAGTTACGGCAACAATTGCTTGCAGTGGCTGCAGTGGCGTTCTTGCATGAAAAGGCAGCAAAGGATACCTGCTGGGAAAAAGCAAATGGCGCAGCAGATACCACAACAAGTAAATTCGTTGTCGGCGCGGACATGGGCGCACGTTCCGTCGGGCTTGAGCACTTGCCCAGACGCCGTCTAATCGACACAACATTCGACGAGTGAAGAGGTCAATGCCAATGCAACGATAGCAAAGCTACCACGACGAGAGGAGCGCCGACTGGTGACGCTGCCACGGGATGGGCCTCGTACACGGTCTCAACAGGCGTGACAACAACGACGTTGGCGTTGTACGCGTTGCCACACATGGAGCAAAACGTTGCGTCTTTGTCTTGGCTGACATACGTGCAAGAGCCTGCAGCGATCGAGCGAGCATGAGTCGAAGGAGGCCACAAGGCGGCGCACAACATACCGCAGGTGATCGCCATCTCAACGGACTGGCTTGTTGCGATGGTCACGTTCCTGTATAAATCAATATCTCGACCGTGGAGTGATGCGAATGCATGTAATTTTTTTATGCAACCCAAATTTTTTCACGTCATATGTGGTCGACCCGCACGATATATATAAGGAAACACAGACCAACACTCCTGCATATCAGCACAATTAACCGGATGTTTTGTAAAACCCTGCTGTTGCAACATGCACGTCTGGACCGAAAATAGTTGCTGACAAGTGGCCGGAACCAGAAACAACTTTGAAATTGCATGTCACTCCAAAAAAAATACATGAGGCCAAAACTGCAATGTACAGTGATACCTCACATTTTGCACCATCTCCAAAATATAAATTCTAACAGACGGATGGAAACCCAAAGAAAACGCAAACATACTTTACACATCAAGTACTTGACGTCGAATCATATTATGCAGTTTATTCATTTTGAGTGGGGTGCAAAATGTGAGGTATCACTGTATTGCCAAAGTCGTTGTTCGTGGGAATTCCGATGTGCTTCCATGGACGCCTCGTCTCCAAGTCGACAGGTCAATTGGATTAAGGCACTCTCGTAGTTGTAGGCATCACACTCCTCATGAAGAGTTGTGAATTCGGTTATCATCGCATCCTTCTTCATGCGAGGGAGTTTTTAATCATTTCTACCGTGTATTTCGATGCATTTCTCCTTCATATTTTGAAGAGTAGTGAAGGTTTTTGACACCGTGTTCACAGACAATTCTTAAAACGAGGTTTCTACAAGCGACATTCAAGGAATTTCGTCCGTGGTTAGAAAGACAGACCGGCCTCCAGATCAAATGTTTGCGCTCGGCCAGCGGCGGCGAATATCAGTCCATCATGTTCGAGGAGCACTTGCGCAAACTCGGCATCTGATATGAAACAACGATAACAGACAAACCGTCCCAAAATGACAGGGCCGAACGAACGAATCGGACTCTTTTCGAGATGGCACTTTCAATGCTCCTTCATGCCAATATGGTTCGACGATGGTGGGCACAAGCGGTGTCTACGGCAGCATTCATTAGCAATCGCATTGTCAACATGCCAGTACCACAGCGTCACCGTACGAGTTGCTTTTCAAACATCTACCCAACTATACCTATTGGAAGTCCTGGGGGTGCGTGTATTACCGTCTTCTGCCATGCCAATCCAAGCGAAACAAGTTGAAGCCAAAGACGTCCAAGTGAAAATTCTTGGGCTACTCGGAGACCAAAAAGGCGTATAGATTGCACGATCTCGATCACAACAAGATTGTGCATGCCATCGACGTCAAATTTTTCAAACAACGTTTTACCATCAGCGGGATTTCGACGACAATTCCACCGGCGACGATCAATGGGAGGAGGACAATGAGTCTGGCGGTGCGGTCGATGCGCCACCGGCACAACCAGGCCATGAAGACAACGGCTACATCGAAGTCAGCGAGAGCGATGACAACGATGATGATGACAGTAGTGACGACAGCGACCAACACGACGATGAGGATGATCGCCGCCTCCAAAACGAACCTAGGGACAAGAAGGGTCACTTCTTCTCTAGCCGGATTTCGAAGTTACCCATGTCCACATTGTTGCGTGAAAGCCGCGACCAATCTCAATTGGTTGAATAAGGCCGACAGCTAATTCGGTCAGCACGCAACCGTCGCCCACCACAGCGACACCACAACGAAGGCTACAAATACGGTGGATCCGTTATCGACGACGAAACGGAACAGTGCATTCTCACGGT
>NW_008580184.1:217736-218646 GCF_000520115.1 Aphanomyces invadans | reverse complement strand
CTATGACAGAGTATACTTTCTTGGGACAGTATTAAATGTTGAGGGTATTTTTGGGCAAACGGATGTTTAACACCGCGGTCATCTTCCTGCCATCAGCCGAGTCCATCCGTGTCATTGCCTTGCCTATCCAGAACTCCTACAGGTCATGGTATGCAGTTATTTGCGGTACCACGACCACTTATCCTGTTAACAGCGCAAAGTGAGGACCGGACAGTGGGTGTCAAAAGACTTCATCCTCTAGTGATATTTTTTGTTCATGTTTCAATGTCGAATACGAAAATAGCATCCTCGAATAAAACAATACATTGTCGTAATGTTAAGCATTTGCTTGATCAATGTAATGTAATTGAACAAGCTTGGATGCATTGCGTGCGCGAAACATCTTGGCAAAACTTGCAATACAAAATTTCAGTCCAAAAGTCTACGTACCCATGGACAATTTTGTCGTTACGCATGTTGTACCGAGTCAATTCACCTCGTTTAACATTATTTAACATCCAAACTCTAATCAACTTACACTGTATTGCCTGTCTTAGCACATCGTTCGAAGTCCACAATTCGTCGACGTATTACGGCAGTTGGCTTACATGGTCGCGCAGCCAGACGCAAGCCGTTCATTTCGAAGACGAACAAGTAGAAGCAACTTCCGTACACCAGGATGCACCACCTTCGAGTCAATGAAGACTGAAAGACAGGTCCCGAGACGAACGAAAGCCCCTTCAACTTGTCGGGATCGAATGGACGGACATTTGTGTGGCGTCGATTCGGCAAAGAGTTCTCCGACAAGTGCATTGTTCCCACATTCACGAGTGGCCGTCAAACTGTTACGTTTGGGGTGCTAATGGCTACAACGATACTAAAATGCTTGTTTTGTGATGAAAACTATTGATGACTTCGGACTATCTGGCTA
>NW_008580184.1:208948-211551 GCF_000520115.1 Aphanomyces invadans | reverse complement strand
AAGACGAAAGATGCCACGGAAGTCTCGCTTTTTGAACACAAAGTGCCGTCCTGTGCGCTTTTTTGCCTGTGGATTAATCTGCTTTTTCCCTATGTTGCGAATAGCTTTCTCGCTCGGCCCGAGCTCATTGGTAATCCAACGGTTCGATTTTTCTAGAGATGAAAAGGCTTTTGCCTTCGCAAATTCTTCGGCCGTCAAATGACTGCCTCTTGGCATCTTCATGGGCAAATTGGAGGAATGTCATACATGTGCGCCATCCATTTGATGGTGCTTTATTTTGTGTCATGCCATTGACTGATATGCGTAATCTATCGTCAGATTTGGCGCGGAAACTGTTGTGCAGCTATACTATTGCACCACCCATATGTTGGGTCTTGACGGCCGTGGTAGGTTTCGAGCACTGCATTCCGCACACACATGCATCCGACCGCATATGCAACTGCATTCTTTGGTGCATGCGCCAACAAGATTGATGTCGATACAACTTTGCAACATTCGAAATAGTTGGTGCAGCTATAGTTTTGTTCCAGACTGTACATGAAGCGTAGAGAGCATTGCTCCAGCGATGACATCCCAGTTGCATTTATCCTGAAGTTGATCGAATCCATGCCTAAACTGCTTAAGGTCGTTGCCAACAAGGAAGGTCCTACGAAGTACTAAAGGCCAGATACAAGTCAATACTTGGCGGTTTCTCGTTGGGGCAACGAAGACTTTTGGTACTTCCTCTGTTTTGCAATACTACTACCATTTGAAAAACCCACAATGTTGCTATTACCGCCACCATTTAGATATAATTGTATGAAAAGAAGAGGACAGCTTTTAATTGGATAAAATGTTCAATGCATCGCTACTGTGTTTGGTTCGACTGTTGGAAGTTAGCTATTTGCCGCAAAGAGAAGCGACAAAGGGCAGGACAGATTCAACATGAGAGCGTCTCGACGTCTCATAACGGCTTTTCGTAGATGGGGCAGTATAAAGTTGTTGCCACCATAATGTTCGATGACTTGACGCATGACAGCCTGCAAAGTAAGAAAAACATTTTCCAATGTCTCGCCACTCAGTGCGTTATATGCCATCTGGGTCGAAGCAATCACATCATGAACAGAACGACTCACCACATTGTACTGTAGGGACTGAATGGATGCGAAGAAGCCAAGGTCCAGCACATTGAGGTCGGGACTTTTCGGGGGCTGCCGGCGGACAACAAAAGTCCAGCCGTCCGTTGACATTTGGGCGAGTGCATCGTTGTCGATGGATCGGTGCGGAGTTGCGTTGTCCTGTTGAAGGACGACTCGCTTGGTAACACTTGCAAACTTGGCTTTGTTTGAGGGCACGACTTTTCTTAGCACATAATCACGGTACGTTCGACCATCAACATTCACGAGTGTCGTCACCATCGAACCAGCAGGACGATTACGTCAGCTTCGCGCCGCTGCAGCGACAAAAGGCCAAAGCCCGATTTTGACATCGAAACCGAGCGCTGGTTGTGGTCGGGCCACGGCACAGAGGAACATCACCTTGGGTAAGAACCGCTTGGACTTGCACCCACGCGGCTTCACTTCCTCACCATCCACAAGGTACACTTTGCGCCGGTCCTTATCTGCATTGAACCATTTTTCGTCTAGGTGGACGACATCCCACATGCCCGAAAATGGGACTTCGCTTGGAGAGCCGGTCCTGGTGGTTTCGTCGGAGCTGGAGCCGTTGCCTTCGGCAACGGCAACCAAGTATTCGTCAATGGCCGAGCGGGACAGAACAAGGTGGGCACAATAGAAATCCAAACGCTCGTACTTATTGGCGTCGGTAAGCAGAGTTTTGAGGCGCGTCGAGCGTCGCTGCACGACTCCCGTCTTGAGAGCTTTGTTAAGTGTGAAGGCAGAGATGCCGGTGGCGTCGGACAAGTCACGCATCGTGCTCCGTTGTTGATGAGGTACTTCTTGAATTGCCGCTTTTATTTCGTCGGTTGTGTATCGGGCCTTGCGTCCGACGCGGCCCTTTTTCAACGACTTTGTTGACCCTTTTTGTAGCGTCTCCACAAAATTCGAACAGTGCTGCGGTGCTAGCGGAAGCGGGATGCCACGGCCTTGATGGTTCCGTGCGGTAGCTTGCCCATGCAGAGGCTGTCTTGGAGCACGGTTACTATTTCACGCTTGGCTTTTTCGCACAACTCCCGTTGCGTGCGTCGGGCCGAACTCATGGCGGGAAATTTAAAAGTGGTCACACGGCCCCCAGTTTATTATTTTTATCATGATTATTTAAATATATTCGGTGGTGGTTATGCCTTGTCGATTTTGAACTCCAAAATTTCGTTTTGGCGCTTCGCTGCCGAGGTCGGGACTTTTCGGGGGCTGCCGGCGGACAACAAAAGTCCAGCCGTCCGTTGACACTTGTGCGAGTGCGTCGTTGTCGATGGAGCGGTGCGGAGTTGCGTTGTCCTGTTGAAGGACGACTCGCTTGGTAACACTTGCAAACTTGGCTTTGTTTGCGGGCACGACTTTGTTGAGCACGTAATCACGGTACGTTCGACCATCAACATTCACGAGTGTCGTCACCATCGAACCAGCAGGACGATTACGTGAGCTTCGCGCCGCTGCAGCGACAAA
>NW_008580184.1:152098-206496 GCF_000520115.1 Aphanomyces invadans | reverse complement strand
GCTAGCGGAAGCGGGATGCCACGGCCTTGATGGTTCCGTGCGGTAGCTTGCCCATGCAGAGGCTGTCTTGGAGCACGGTTACTATTTCACGCTTGGCTTTTTCGCACAACTCCCGTTGCGTGCGTCGGGCCGAACTCATGGCGGGAAATTTAAAAGTGGTCACACGGCCCCCAGTTTATTATTTTTATCATGATTATTTAAATATATTCGGTGGTGGTTATGCCTTGTCGATTTTGAACTCCAAAATTTCGTTTTGGCGCTTCGCTGCCAATGGATGTCACCTCCAGTTTTCTAGTCTCTATTTTTTACTAGTACAGTTTTCAGTATCGAATTTGGACTAGAAATAAATTTTTGGGGGTCACTTGAACGCGAAATGGTGGCAGTATTGCAAAACAGAGGAAGTAGTTGTCAAAATATTACAGCCGATCCAATCGTTTCAAATATAGCGATATGCGACTTTTTCGATTTATTCTACAAGAAGGAACAAAACTCGAATGCGCAAGTAGTAAAAAAAATACGCTCAATATACATTGCGGTGCACTGTTGTCCAAATTGCAAATTCGCTCTCGTCGTGCTTGGCGAGATGGCGCAGGACGTCATCTCGATGCGGACAACTCAGCAAGGCATGGAATGCCTTCGCACAGCCCCAAAGCTCTCCAGTACATACGATGGCACTGCTGATCACGCCGTCCTATCGTGGTGCCGTGTACAAAAACGCAGCGTTGGGGTTGCTGGTGCTTGCTGTGATGGTCAGCATAAGGTGCTGGGTTGGTCGTCTCGATGTTCCTACGGATGACATTCGACGCGCGTTGGCATGAAGGAACTCTGCAGAGCTCCAAGTGCATATGCGATCAAACGTTTGCCGCGTTGTTGGTCGACAAGAGGACTACTGCATCCGTTGATGGCCGTTCAACAGGACGAGAACCAACAGTCTAGCGCATTGCTTGTGGCTTTGGCTGCAGTCATCGGGCACACAGCCTCCTCCACTCACTCTCTACCACCACGATGGATGCCGTGACGTTGAAATGGTTATCATTCCAATACGGCGGCATCAATGAGTCGCTGAATCTGAAACTGCTTGGCGAGAACAGGCCGCACGTCGTCGACGTGGAGCAACGATTCGAGAAACGGGAGCAACTTGAGCAATTCCGAGTCGGATTCGTCGCTGAACCAGCTTTCAATCGGCACTCCGTTCGTGACTTGGTACCCGAACGCATGCGGCGAGTTGTCGATCAAGAGGACGTGGGCGAGGTCTCGCCCGAGAACATTCAAATCCTTGAGGTAGTTGCCGTCCACGGGCAAGCAATTCTCTCGGTATAGCCGATGTCTGTGCAGATAGGCGGCCATGAGCAACACGCACAGCAATGCCGCACACAACGTACTGAATCAACTGGTGGTACGGGTCCAACAAGTCGAGCAATGTTTCCGCGTAGACGCGCTGCGACGCTGTGAACACTACAACTTCAAACCATTCTGACACTTGAGATAGGAACTCCATCATGAATGGTCGCCGCTTCACAGACACTATGTACTCGTGGCTATCGTACTCGATCTACTGACGGGAACGTGAGTCGACAGGTCCACGATAGCGGCCGTACAGGGAATTTCATGTCGGCTTGAGGAATGTCGTCAATGGTGCAGTGCACGAGAGTCTCATCTAAGTCGAGCACCTATGCCGATGTCGTTGTCAACGATGAATAAATCAAGCTATGATCTACCAAGCACAGCTTTGGCGCTGTCGAGTCTTTCGGAGGCAGCGCAATGGGACGAACGACGTCGTGTAGGTCGCTATACCGTGGCAACGTCTTCATGAAGTAGAATCTATTGTAGAGGTTGAAACTTGGCAGAAGGACGCAATGAGGCGTACGGGTTGAAATCGACTTCGACAACGGATTCGTCGTCTTTCAACGATGTCGGTGTCGCGGGGGCCTCTGCGTCGGGTTCGCTCGGGACGGCGCTATCCGGGACTGGCACAACCACTGTGGCAGTAGTTGATGACGTGGAAGGAATACTCGGGAGATGGGGGTGAAGTGTCTGCGTGATTCGGCCGTCGACTTTGAGTGCAGGGGAAAACAGATCCACTTCGTCGTCAGCGGTGCTGTGTTTGCCGGCAGTGGTTGTAGGGTGAATAGTGACTTTACTTTCATCCGTCTCCTCGTCCTCGACGTTCATATCGAGCCGCCTTGTCGTTATCTCTTCTTCAATCGGACATGGTGCAGTAAGTTCAGTTGACGCTGAGGCGTCCTCGGTTGCTGCAGGCTTTCCATCGGACGTCGCTTTGGATGTGCGTTGACGTTTCAGCGGTGTCGAAGCGATGGGAGAGCGGGGATCCGCGTAGAATCCGAGCTTCGACTTCTTGCTGCTTCGGTCCGCCGGCGCCGCGGCCGGTGGGCTCTCTGTTGTCGCCATGGATCAAAATGAGAGAGCATCATTCTGCACTCGTTTAAAAATACACCACCCAAGTGCTAGTCAAGAAAATCGAAATATTTTGACTGAATTTTTGCAAGATATTGATGAGTTTTTGAGCAATCTTAGCGAAGGTGGTCAATCCACTTGCAAATTTTCAAAACATTTTCAAAAATGAAGTCCAAAATACATTGAAAGCTATTTTGAATGTTCTTGATAATGTGAAACGCATGGTACACCGGATAGTGTATCCGGACTTTTTTTACCTTTCTCCGCTGGAGATGCGCTCGCTTGCGACGGCGACGGCAGCGCTGGCCTACGTCGCTCTTGCCAGCATCGCCATTGGATTTAGCGATGCTTCCTTCCATAAGAGCGTATGTCCGCCATACATGGATCTGCAGATCCATGACGAGTTCATTGTAACCTTTACCAAGTACGACAACCTGCGTAACCTCGAGTCGAGCCTCGACGTGCTCGTGGCATCGTATCCCGTGCCTCTGAGTTCATCGTCATCGTTGCACCGTCGTGCAATCAAGATCAACCATGACGTTCCGACCGACTTTGTTGTGTGGACCCTCTTTGACTGGTCGCCGCTCTCCGTGATCCACTGGCTCGGACTGCAGCCCGGGGTCAAATCGATCGTGAGGAATCGCCGCCTCCATTTGACTTCGTTAAACACCCAACCTGCGTCGCCGCAAGAGGACGGTACATGCTTTGCCCCAGCGAAGTCCCTTTGATTTATATATCCTCATAGACACAATGCCGACATCGGCGACGTGGAATTACATGGAGGCATGGGACATGGCTCAACTGCGCGCGCAGAACATCACAGGTATCGTGCTTGTACCCGAATGTCCATTCCGAAAGCGTCTTCCTTCGATCGCTCTGTCGTTTCGAGTGCATTTTTGCTGAGCAGACCATTCCCAAGGCGCCATTTTCATCGTGTTGTTCCAGGCCACGGTGTCAAGGTAGCCATTTTCGACACGGGGCTGGACCCAGACAGCGCACGGCGCCATTTCCGCCACGTCGACGACATCATCAACTGGACCGACGAGCCTGTGCTGCGCGACAGCGACGGTCATGGCAGTTTTGTCGCTGGTGTCGTCGGCAGTGTCCATCGCGCTTGCCCCGGTATCGCCCCCGACGCTTCGCTCGTCTCGTTTCGGGTCTTTACGACCTCGAGTGCATCGTATACGTCTTGGCTCCTCGACGCGCTCAACTACGCCATGTACCTTGGCGTGGATGTGCTCAACTTTAGCTTTGGCGGGCCAGATTTCCACGATGCGCCATTTATGGACAAAATCCACGAGTGCGCGGCGAGTGGCATTGTGGTCATGTCTGCTGTCGGGAACGGCGGCCCGCAGTACGGAACATTGACCAACCCAGCGGACCAAATCGATGTGTTTGGCATTGGCGGGCTCGGCTCGACTCCTTCCACGGTACGGTGCGCTGCAGAATGAAAGAACTGTGGCAATGGTTCGAGCGGTGCATTGTCCTCGCCGTGCGTGCTTGCACAGATTAGAAGCAACACGTGTGGCATATGGCGTTGTGAACTGAGTTGCGAGGGAGGTGCTCCATGAAAACGACATATCCCGATAGATCGCGCCGTTCTCTGCACGCGGTCAAAGCCTCTGGGAGATTGCGACGGGGTATGGTCGTGTGAAGCCAGATGCGGTGGCACCCGCCACGTTTGTCAAAGGCCTGTATCCTGGTGGAGACAAGTGCCGAATGATGAATGGAACGAGCATGGCTGCGCCGCTGGCGACTGGAATGGTGGCCCTCGTTCTGTCCCAAATACCATCGATCGAGCGCAAACGGTTCGGTCACGTCGGGTTCGTCAAGGGTGTCTTTCTCCAAACGGCCCGCCGGCTCCCGTCCATGTATGCAACGACAACTCGTTGCTCGCCTCATGCAGCGTAGATGGAATGCGACGATGCGGTCCACGGAGGCTGGCAATACGTGGCAGCACATTTACGAACAAGGGGCGGGCAGCCTCGACGTGAACGCAGCGTTGGCAGCGCTGCCTTTGGCCATGGTACACGACACTGCCATGAATTCCATTTGAATCGACGTGGTTGATTCCTTTGCGGCGGAATCCCCTAGGCGGCTCCAACAGCGGTGCTATTGCCATCGTCCCTCAATCTTACCGACTGCCCGTATATGTGGCCCCACTGTTTGCAGCCGTTGTACCACACGCGCCTTCCCCTGACCATCAATATCACGGTACAACCCATGACGTGAATTTTGCTCCATGTACTTGACGGATGCAGTTGCTGTGAATGTCTAGATGTTCCACCCGACGGCCTTGACTAGCCAGCTCGTGGGAGCGCCCAAATGGACCCCATCGTCAGCAGACAGCGACATCTTGTCCATCCAAACGTTTCCTGGCTCCGAGATGTTCTGGTGCGTCCGCCCTGCTGTGGTGGTTGTGGTTGGAATCTAGAACCTCAAACGCTTCCTGCTTGCCAAATCTTGTCGAGTGGCACCTTCAACTTCGTTTGCAGGCCGTATTCTGGCGCGATTGGCGTCCACATTCGCGTAACTCGGCCCGTGCTGCGCCGCATGACCGTGTCGGGGCGCTTGACGTTGTTCATCTCGGATTCGCCGCCGGTCGAGCTCTACATTGAAGTTCCGGTGATACCGGCGCCGCCGCCACGTCAACGGGTACGCCTCGTGCCCATCCATGTCGAGCCACTCGTCGACCTGCCAACGACAAACTAAGTTGGTCGGTCGCAGGTGTTGTGGGACCAGTACCGCAACCTCCAATACCCCTCTGGATACATTCCCCGCGACAACCTGCATCAACACACGGATCCGTTTGATACCCAAGGCGACCATGCGCACACCAACTTTGGCGATTTCTTTCACCGGCTCGTCGTTCAGCACAAGTTGTACGTGGAGGTGCTTACGACAGACTACTCGTGTGTGGACGACTTGTCTGTGTACGGGTTGCTGCTGGTTGTCGACCCCGAAGAGCCGTGGTTCCCGACCGAAGTCGCCCTCGTCCATGCGGCAATGCGATCGAGCGATTTGAGCGTGTTCGTCATTGCCGACTGGTACAGCCCCACCGTCCTGACCTCCATGTCGTTCTGGGACGCCAATACCCTGAGCACGTGGCTCCCAGTGACCGGCGGCGCCAATATCCCTGCAATCAACACGCTCTTGGCGGCGTTTCGCATTCGACTGAGCCACCGCGCGTGGTCCAACCCCGGCATCATGTACCTGTCGGGATCTGCCATCGTCGACCTCCCCGACCTCGGCTTTGTCATGTGGGCCAACCTTACCCAAGACTCGACTGGACCGACCGGCCTCTCTCCACGACGGATCGCGTCCTTTGAGTCGGTGAAGAGTGCCAACAACGCCGCCGTTCCACCAAACGACAGCCAAAAGATGGCCGTCGCCGCCTTGGTCCCACTCCAAGGCGCCAATGCTGGCCGCGTCGTCGTCTATGGCGACTCGTCCTGCGTGGATTCGTCCATCGCTGCATCGGTACTGTTTTTTATGTCTGCGTTTGGTATCGAGTAGCCTGTGGGTGATGGTGCGTTGTGTGGCTGACGGCGTTTTTGTAGTCGGATGCGAAAGCGACTTGCGAAGGGTGGATCGATGGCCTGATCGAGTACGCGCTTCGAGGAAAGCTTCCAGAGGGAGTCGAAGCAGTGAATAACCTGCACGTGCGCGAGGACGTCGACCATGACGCTGCAGACATCCGTGCGCAGACGCTCCTGGCCAAATATTCCAAGGTCCTAGGGCACGCCCCTGCTTGCCCCAATGTCGCCTTTGGCTAAACATGTCGATTGTGGATGCTGAAAGTCGATTCCATCCTCGCTCAGATCCAAAGAACCGACGTCGGGTAGCAGCGCCAAAAACGTTGTTGGCCAGAAAGCAAGCCAACATGACCCGTATTTATAAATTGCGCCCACAAGGAACACGCTTACAATTCGCCCAGGCGCGACGCATCCGTTTCAAATGCGAACTTGGCCTCGTCCCGCGCCGCCTCGAGTGGAGATTTCTTCTTTGGCTCGATCTTGATCTCTTGCTTTGTTTCCTTGGGCTTTCCAGGTGCAGGCACGTCGGCAGAGGTGGCAACGCTTTGCTTGGGCTCCTCCACCACCGCGCCATTTTCTACAAATTCCTTGGCGCGGGTCACAGCAGTACGGAATGCCTTGTTGCAAATCATGAGTGCGTTTTTCGGACGTGTCGTCCGCAAGTAGTCGCACGACTGCGACTGCAGCGATCCCAACACAGCATCTGCACTGCCCGTGTTGGAGCAATACTCCTCACACGCTCGCTGTCCACCTAGATGCATTACAGTCAAGAACGGACCATGAACGAAATGCATACCCTTGCGGTACGCATCGACGCAAAAGTTGTACAGTGTCGGGCGTGGAAGTTGGTCGCGATACGTAGTGCACAGGTCCTCTTCACCGTTTAGCGTATGCTGGTTGCATGTAGACAAGCACGATGCTGATGCTTGATGCACTAAGGCCGCCGCGATCGCTGGTCCAACGAGCTTCATCGGAAGTCGAGATGTGACTCCGGCGCCGGTTGGCCACAAACGGCGTAACCGCCGACGGTCGTTTTCATTCGAAGGTCATTATATTCTCGTCGATCTATCGATTTGTATACTGAAATAAATTTTGATATAAAAATTCCAAGGAAACGTTCGTTTCGAACAATACATGGTCCGTTTTATTGGATATGTTGACACAACTATTTTGACTGTCTGCTGCATTCCTTGCTCAGGTTGTCAAGGGCGATGGCAACACACCATCTTGATCTTGATAGTGCCATCGTTCTGTCACTTATTTGAATCGTAGCACTTGTCCGTGCCCACATGACTTGCCGCGTCAGGACGAGCCATGGCAAGTCTTCGTCTTTCGCTGTTGCAAACGGTATATTTTGACCAATCTACCCCATATTAAAAAATTGGTGACTTGAAATCTTCGTGTACATACTGAGGGATAGTGTTCCGTCCATACAGGAGTGTTGCTTTATTTTAAACATTTAAAAATTCAACGATGCATCAGCACGGTGTTTTCCATGGCATGATGGAGCGGATGATGTACACGACAGGAGAGCACGAATGTGGATGACATGGTATGTTACAAGGAATATCCGATGGATTCTCCCACGAACGCGCCGACGAACGTACCCTTGCCAGGAGACACGAGCGTACCGAGCGCCCCGCCAACAGTTGTGCCGATCACTGCTTGGAGGAACTTGCGGGCAGCAAGGAGAAGCCGTGTGAGGAACACACTTGTGTCATCGGGTTTCTTGGAGCCGAGGTTGAAGAAGGTTTTGATGGCATCGACGATCTCTTCGACCACGAACACCGCCGCGTTCGACAGAATGGACGCTCGGAACGCTGTCTTGGAGATGCGGATTGCCGCAAGGGATGTGCTGTTCCAACGAGCATACTTGCGGACTGCCGACTAAGCCGGCTTGTCGTGAGAAAGAATCGATGGTCTCCATGGAGTATAAAGGTTGAAATGTACCTTGGTCGTGTCCTTCATGAGCTTTCCTGCAGTGCGAACGTCCAAGAAATGCAACGACAGCACTTCGAGGGACCGTTGCACAGTCGTATTGCTCACCATTCGCACGAACGTGTGTTCGACTTTGATAGCGAACTCGTACGGCGTGGGCGGGATAAAGACCGGTTTGTCCTCTTTTGCCGGCTTGGCGAGAAGCTCGTCGTCGTCCGAGTTGGTGTCGTCATCGTCCAAGTCCAGCGACTCGACATACGCGTTGAATACAAGCGCACCCTGTAGCAGCGTCGACTTGAACGCGGATAAGAGGAGTGCCTGCGCATGGAAGTGCGCCATGAACGCCTTTTGATCGGCCAAGTAGTTCTTCTTGATCAATCCCGACGACGACGACATGATGGTGGAATCGGCGAGACGGCGGCGTCCAGTTGAGCTTGTGACCACCCTACGTTATCCGGATTTTTCAACCACAAAAGTAGATTTTTTATTGAAAAAGTAGAAACCTTGCCCCATCCATTCGTTCGATGTGCCAACCCACGCTGCACTTGCCCACAACGAAGCGCGCTGGGTCACAAGTCATTCACCTCGGCGACCAATGCGGCGACGCATTCTGCGCAAAATACGTTCTCGAGAGTCCAGTGCCCCTGGATCTCAATCTCCACAACAAGTTTTCTGGATTCAGTGTTGGATTTCAGAGTGTCAACCAGCCGAGCTTGATGCGAGACACAAACCTGCACTTACTTCTTCATCCATAGCGGCGCGTCGAACTCAAATGTCTGTTCTGTCAGTGAAGCACAAACATCTCATGCTTTTTCGAGCATTTCTTCCATTGCTCTATGATCATGCCACACAGCCCAAAACATGTTACGCTACGATTTAATAATGGCCATCATGACCTCAGCCTCAAACGCACAGGCTTTGGAGTGTGACACAACAGGTTCGTACCAAACGCGAAAGGAAGATTCCGTGCGTGGGTCACCATGCTACAGAGGAAAATGCCGCTCAAGTGGAGTGTTATCTGGTGGCTGGATTTATCGATGTTACTCGCGACATCGCCTTGGCAAACGATCGCTGCATGAAGCCACACCGGTCGGAATCTAGAGCTGAGTGCGGTCAACCTTAAAGTGGCAGGAATTCGGTAAATTATACATTTCGATATTCAATCATTTAATCGAAATTATCCGGAAATCCTTCGTTTCCTGCCTTCCATTCAATCCAGTGGCGGGCGGCATCGACCTCACATCGGCATTCCTCAAATCCACCGCATCATGGTGCACTTCTTTGGCGTGCATGTTACCGACGCGAAAGCTGTGACCGTGACGGTACCCGACGGCTTTGTCTTGAACGTCGTGCATGCCGCTCTCGCGAGTGGCGACAATGCAGTGTTGTGTGTCGAAACGACGACTCTCGACGAATCCCTGGTCAAAGTCGTTTTGGGCTCGCTCCGTGCTCAAACGTGCGATCAGATCAAATTGGACTTGGTCCTTGGTGCCCGCAAAGCGAAGTTCTCCGTCAAGGGACATAGTGCGGTCCATTTGTCGGGGTATTATCAACCGGGCCCGCCTGAAGAATCCAGCGACGACGACGACATTTCGCGTCTGTCTGTCGACGATTTGTCCGCGTTGATCCAGCAAGCCGCCGCCCGGATCTCCAAGCACAATGCCGATGAACTGGAAGGCAGCGATGACGACGAGACTTCCCCTACTGTCGTCGCTCCCGTGAAGACGACATCTGCTATCGCTGTCTCCAAGAAGCGTCCTCGCCCCGACAGCGCATCCACGTCGTCGTCGTCACAGGTATGCCCAGCTTCTTCGAAAGCTACGTATGTGTGTATGCATGTCGTCCCATTTGTCAATTATTCCTTTCGACGCTGCCTCCAAGGCAGCATTCCGTTCGATTGGAATCCAGACCATTTGGGAAAGGAAATGGGTAACGCCATCACAGGTTTTCTGTGCAGTTGCCGCGCATGGTCCTTAAGGCTGGTTTCGGCTCCCTCTTCGGAGCAAAAGGCGATTGACGCCTTCCCCATCGAATTCATACGAGTCATAACTGTGCAACATCCGCTGCATGTCGTACATGTCGAACGTGTTCCGTCGAGTGCTCGGCTGGTTTTGAGCGGAATCTCATCGTGTTGTGTCCCTGTAGACCTCGAAAAAACCCACACTCGACCAAGGCAGCGACGATGACGACGCGCCGCCGTCTGGAACCCCCAAGAACTTGATTGCTCCATTGCACAAGCACGATGGCCACGCAGCCCCCAACACTGCACAAAAGAAGAAAAACAAAAAGAAGAAGCGAAAACATAAACATGGAGGCGCACCGGACGGCCAGCTCAACATCCCATAGCTCGTTCCGTCGCGACTGCTGTGCGGTGGTGTACAATAAACTTGGATGGCCAAGGTGTGGTGAAAATGCCGGCAGGATATGCACGCATGCCCCGTGGAATGCATGGATCCAAGTAGCAGTCCCTTCGTCTATCCTGGAGAGGGAAAAAGCGCGTCGGGAGGCTAGCATGACCTTCAACGGCATGGCCAGTATGATTATTGCCACTCATCACAAAAGTGTGGCATGTACCGTCGGCTCTACGATGTTTAATCGCGTCGAGCAAGAAGATATCTCGGGCTGCGGCATCGCGCACATCCAGCTAAGGGTTGGTTCAAGTGAAACGAGAAGGAAAGAAGTTGCCATCACGCCAAGGAGGCCGCCAGTCCAATCTGTGGCTGGATGGAGAGATTGCGATCGACGGCAGATACTTTGCAAGTGGTCGACAGCGCAAAGGTCGAGACAGCGAGAACTGGCATGCCCTCGTGTCGGCCATGGACTCAAAGTTACGTGCATCGACCAGAGTTGGTTCGACTGAGGTCGAGAGCATAAGAGGACCTGCTAGAACGTTGGCAAGGACGTTTGGAAAACTCAAGTAGTAGTCCCGACATGGAACTTGGTGAGTTGAGTGAGGCCAAAAGCCGTTGGACAAACGACTTCGTGATGGGCATAAATTAATGGAATGGCCGAACGAGAACCCTCTGCACGAGCTCCCACTGGCGCTCGGACCTCGCACACGATTCGATTTTTGCCTTGACTGTGCGGCGAATTTCATCCACCAAATGCTGCTTGACGACGTCGCCAAGTATGCTTCGTTTACTTGCCAACGCTTCCACTGCCAGCATGTTGAGCGCCACCACGAGCACTTGGTCGTGGTCTGCACATGCCTGGGATGCGTCCGCATCCAGTGCTCGCGATGCTTGCGTGAACTTCCAAATGCGTTTTACAATTTCCCAAAGGACATCCACCGCTTTCGGGTGATGGAGATACCACGACTGCGACGGATATAGTGTCGAGATGGCCTGCATGAGCTGGAGCACAGCCATATGCACTGCCCAGCCTTGCGCCGACGCAGTGGGTTGAGTCGCGGCAAGCAATTGTGTCCACCACTTGCTCAAGTGCTACATGCCACAGAATGAGAGACGCATGATTCGGGTGGGGCTGTACCGATTGAAGGAGCGGCAGCAATTGGGGCTGTGCCGCCAAGTGGCTCAGGATATTGGCACCATCGACCACGACCATGACAGCGTTGCCAGGAAACGCGTGGTTGTCAAGTGGCAAAGATGAGCTGCTTCCATTCGTCCCAGAAGTGGAAACCTTTGAAAGAAATTCTGTCACGAGATTACAAAGCGGGGCCACAAGCGGCTGGAAAATCCAATCCACTTGGTCAGGCTTGGGAAGGTCATGCATCAATGGCACGTTGTCGCCACGAGATGAAGTTTGCGCTGGCGAGGGGGCTCCTAGACTGGCCATGCCGACGACGCACGACACCACACCTACGACGTTAAATCAAACAACGTCCGAAGTGTACACGTCATTGCCACGTACTGAAGATGCTCGTGTGCACCCGCATCGACATGTCGCTCCAAAATGAAGAACGGTCCGTCTTCGCCGCGAGGTCATCTAGCAATTTCCCTAGAGTGTGGAGAATGCTCCGAGGCAAATCTTGGGCTGCGAGCTCGCTCGAAAGACTGGCGCTATCGTCGACAACTTGTGCGTTTGTCAGAGTGGCAGTAATGCCAGGAGTCGGCCCAGAAATCCGGCACAATCGCTGGGTTGGATGTCTCGGTGGTCGAAACCGATTACGGAGGCGAACACTGCCTTGAATCAACGCGTAGAGCAAGTGAAGCGCACTGCAAACGATCGAAGGGTCCTGTTCCAGGAACATGCATATTAAAACACAAAGCCATTCCAGCAGACCTCCACCCTAGGTCATGTTACAACACACCGGAAGAGATATTCCGTCAAGCCCCATGATACAAATGATTACTCCACGATGAGTCAAAGAGCACTATTTCAGCGCAATCTTGCAATCGAGTGACGTACATAGTCAAGTTGCAAGTGCAGTAATAGTGGCCCCACCAGTGCCAAGGACGACTCTTGTCCGGCTAGCATGGATGCGACGGCTCTGGTCAGATGGAACGTGATGGCTTTGGAAGGTCGTGGCGACGAATTGGCAGGTTTTGATGCCAAAGGATGATTGCACGCGCCAGACGCGATAGCGGACGCTGGCGGCATCCATTGTGAAAACTGAGGTATGAGCTGACTCAAGTCCGTCGTGGTATTGAGGATCGATCGGTCTTCTGACACATCAAACTCTGGCACAACATTCGCTGGAACAGTACTTGACGAGACCGCCGGAGGGTGGAGCAGCGATGCCAAGTCGGACGACGATTGGAGTAACTTTCCTACGTAGCGCGTTGATGCTTGAGCAGAAGTAGAGCCGGCAATTCACAGAAACAATATCGTGATGGCCGTCGAGCCTTCACGCACACTCTTGCGCACTTGATGCGCCCCTTACTTTTCAATTCTTTTTGCAGTGGAAATGGCACAGAGAATTTCATTTCCAAGAGGCAAGAATTAATACGGTCAAGAGCGAATTTGAAGTGGCTTCAACGGGAAATCGAATGAAACGTGCTCCAACGCCAATAATCGCCAAGAAGAATTGCCAGAAAAAACCATAAACCACGAAAATGCACGGGCATGACGATGCAAAAGGCTGAGGAGGTGATGCTGCACCTACCGATCAAGTCGCTGTTTTCCACCGCCAATGGTACATACGGGTCGGTCTGGAACCCCTTTTCGGCACATCCAGACGCTCTAGAAGGCGTCGATGTATTCACCCGGGGTCGCTTGAGGGCTGTGGATGGAGGAGTGGGTTGTGAGAAGAGCTGCTGGGACATTTGGAACTTTTCTGCTTCAAGCTTCCGCTTGGACGTTTCCAATAGTCTCTTGCCAGCTTCCAGACGCTTTTGCTCCAGTTGGGCAGTAGTCTGAAACTACGATGCATACACCATCGATTCGTTATGAGGAAGGGTGTACGTGGAGCACGGTACCTGCTTGAGTTGGCTCTCCAGGGCTTGCCGCGCGCGCTCTGCTGTTTTCTTTTCCTCCTGGAGGAACGTAGTGTGCGAAACGAGGCGTTTGAGCTGATGCTGCATCGACAGCTCATTCTGTTCACACTTGAACGCAGCCTCGGCTTCGACAGCAACAACCTGGGCCGTCAAATCGAAGATTTGTTCACTGAATTGCTGGTTCTGTTCCTGCAACAAGTGCACCAACGAATCGCTCTGTCCCTTGTCCTGCCGAAGACGCGCGATTTCGTCGCGTAACTAGAACCGAAAAAGATGAGCTCGGATACTTGTGCAGCGCCTGGCCAAGCAGTGGGGGCGCTCCATACCTTCTGCAGTTCCGCTTGGACCTGCTGTGACACCGACATGCCGGCGCTGTTGATGCACCAACTTGTTTTTCGCTGCAAAACTGAAAACCTTTCAGAATCAATATAAAAAAGATAGAGACTCTATATCTCCACACGAGTTGAAGCATGATTGCGCAGCATGACAGCAGGCGTGCGCGTCGTTTCGGCCGAAACATAACTCCTCATCCAACGCGCGCATAAACACCGCCGCTCATACTTCTCTACTCGGCCTTGGGTGTGTTGGCGAGGAAATGTGCAGCAAAACACTTGAAGTGGCATGTCGCAGTGAGTCCAAGAGTTTAATCCTGGCAACTGCGAGCCTGCTGGTTAAGCAGCCATCCGATCTCATTTTCCATCATCCGTGGATGGGTCTTGGTCTGGTGAAAAAACAAACGTTCGCGGGGCGTGAAGGAGTCTGTGGAGGTTTTTGAACATGGTCATGGATGCTTCGATCCCAGCGAGTTCGAAACAATCTCCGTACAATTCAAACGAACTCTCTGCATTTACTGCGTCCTGGAGTTTAGAGTTTCAGACCATGATGCAATGTACGCCCGCCGTCGTTCAGCCAACGAATAAACTTGAATTGTATATTTTGCGAGCACGTCGTACACTCGACCGTGGTTTGGGGAGACAGCGAGTGCTGGAACTACAAATCGAGCACACTCCAGTGGCAACTCCAAGCACAAGGCATGGAACGGGGGCAGTCGATTTCCGTCAAGCGGCTCGTGTTGATATTGCCGTTGAATATCAGGAACAAATATTGTCGGGAATGGATGCTGCACCGAAACCAAGATGCTCCACGCAATGCGTCGCGACCCAGGCCAGGTAGATGATTTTGTAGGCATTTTATGGCGTGCGGTGCCTGGTAGTGCAAGAAAGAATACTCGTGATGAAGATATCCGAGCCACCACTTTTCATTACACGACCAGTGCAGTGAATTCATGAGCCCGCATAGTGTGGGCATCGAAGTTACAGATCGTCTCTCGACGATGCGGCGTCGTCTGCTTGTGTTTCTGCGGGCACAGCGACCACTTGATTGTCTCCAGCATTGGATGTGGCGCGGTGGACGAGGAGGACGTTGCCCTCTGCGTCTTTGAACGTCTGTGTAATGAAGTCCACGGTTAATCGATCCATTTAGCAAGATTCATTTCAACACCATGTTCAAGTTGAAGAAATACAATGCGAAATTCTGTCGTACCCATTCGTGGCCATCATACGTTTGAAAGTTCATTTTCGTGCGTGGTGGAAGGTGCGCCATAAACGTCGTCGACCAGTACAAGTCAACTGGAACGTCCAAATTGTTGGCAAAACCCATGCTAAACTTGTTCGCGTCCAGGCCATGTCGGCGTTTGTTCCACACCCACAAATTCGCGCCCCTAGGACACAATCACACCACGATCAGTCATTTCAACCATTCTGTTCAAAATTACGAGGAACATTGCAATGCTAGTTACAATAGTCAACACAACTCTCGGTCTTACCATTTCGTCCCCTCGAGAACAGGACACCCGCCGTGCTCTGACATCGGGTCCACCTCACCTGCAACGACATTACGTTCCTCCCAAAGTAGAATTCAATGCACCCCGCATGCCACATATGACCAAAATTGAACAGATCGATACATGAGGTAGCAAAAGCAGCGCATGGACTGAGAAATGCACATACCGTTGCCTTTCTGACTGTAAAACAAAACAGCGTGGGCTTTGCGAGGGTAGGACGCTAATCTATATGAGGAAACAATGTTGTCCAGAGTTTCGATACAATAAAAATCGAGTGGATGTCGAAGGGGCCAACGTACTTTGAGTAGCATTGCTTGACCATTTTATATTCCCACGACCCCTTTTCAAACAATTCCATTTCGTCGTCGGTCGGAGGTGTGGAATGGGCAACGCCAGGCGGCATATTGGCAAGCGGAAACACAGTTTGCCCACCCCGAGTCACGTTCGACAGGTACAAGAATACCGTGGCAAAGCTGAATCCATCCGCGTTAAATGTACTCATGTGATGGGGCACTTTCAAAACGTGCGTTTCCATGGACAATATCAAAAAATCAAACTGGAAAAAGAAAACTGAAAACATAAATCACGAAAGCGCATAGTGAATAAGTCAATACAACGTTTGGAAATGTATGAATACAACAACTCAACGGTTCTCAGCAAATCCTAGGGTCAGACATATATAGCGACATAAATAATCGCGTCATTACCGGTTGGATCCACCGCTTTTCGGATTCCAATTCCAGTCGCGAGTTGCACCTTCACTGAAGTAATCGTTGTGTGGGATGTACGCTTGTTTTTGCTTGTATCGGAGGAGTTGCAGCCCATCCGCCATATCCCCTTGGGTATCACAACATCAAACATGGTTTATCCTGCGCAGGCCACAAATCCAAACACTGGCAGAACAATGCAATTGACAAACATGCAAACAATCGGATAATGGTTTCTCTTGAAGTGTCAATGCGATACAATGCTGATGAAATTGTCGTACAACCATATCGATATAGATGAGTGGGCGGCAATACCTTGAAACTCGCCAATGCGCAACAAATCAAATGCCCGCTTGTTGATAGTGACAGCGATGGGAGACTCCGAGTCGAATGCATTTTCGCTAGTGCGAACCGACGAATGGCTACATGCACCCGGCATCAGTTGCGCCAAAGTACACGCACGTCCAGCCACGGTGAGAGAGAACTTGGATGGTACAAAATGGAAACTCACACTTTTTGTCCGCTTTGTCTGGGACCGACTCCGGAACGTTGGAGCTTGTTTAGTTCGTGATCGATGCTGAGGATGCGTTCAATCAACCCGTCGGCCTCTTCTTCGGTGAAAAAATCGTGGACGAGGAACACCCGCGGCGAGTCGTTGAAGGATTCGAGCGTAATGGGTTTCCCAGTCGGCGATTGCGTCGATTGAAGCGACACACGGTGTCCAAACTAGGCCAGAACATGGATACGCATCGACATAAACGAAGGATGACTGCACCTCTACAAAAGGCCAGACAAAGTGCAGCCCGCGACCCACGATGTATAGCCGGTCGTTCTCTTCAATGTCGTCAAAGGATGACACGAGCACACCCTTTCCTGTAAACACTCGATCACCAATCGTGTCGGTGGTCGTCTTGGTCTCGTCGAGGTAGAGCCCGTCGACCGGAACGAGGGTCGACAGGTACTGAGCCAATTCCAAGCCTGACGGGACGTGCGCCTCAGAGAGATCCACCGGAACGCCCCCGGTGGACTCTCCATTTCGGAATACAGTCACATGCACCGCAACTGCACTTATCATGGACGCAAGGGCCATGCACGCGGCTAACAACACCCCATGACGTACCATCGTCGTCGTCAAAGCGTTTGTGCGTCCTTTTTGCAGCTCACGCAATAGATAAAAAATCATTTAACACAACATCTGTGAACAGTACTTCGAAGTAGAATCCAATAATAGATGGTATTCATCTAACAGATGAATGTAATCCAGCATGCAATGTGGAGAATGAAAAAAAGTTGCGATTGTCTAGGTGCATCGCATTCACGTTGAGCACTTTGCCCAGGCGATTTGCGCAGGCGATATCAGCTGGACGTGTGTGCAAGGGTCGTTGGCGCGTTCGGGGCTGCGGACATGCGGCGTTGCCAGCTTCATCTCTGTATTTTGGCGGTCGCTCCAATCGTGTGCACGCCGCTTTAAAATGCGACATCCAACTGCCCAAGATGCGACAAGAATAGGAGGTTCACGACGGAATAATTGGAATCACACCACTCCACATGTAAGGTTACAGCTCGTCAACAGGATGTGGTCGAAGGGTAGGGGCAGGGACACCAGTCGCAACGATTCGCTGGGTGTCGGAGTCCGTTTCCTTGAGTTTCAATTCGCGGACGACGTTTCCACTCGCGGGATCTTTGAACGACTAAACACACATCGTGTCAGAGGGGACACTCGTTGTGTAACATCCAGGATGTGCTGTACCCATGCATGTCCAGCGTATGACGTGTAATAGATGGACTTGTGCGGCGCCAGGGTCGCCATGAGATTCGACTCCCAATACAAGTCGAGCGGAATGTCCATATCGTTTGCAAACGTTGTGCCAATGGGTCCACTTTCACCATTCAAGCGCTTTTTGTTCCACACCCACAAATTGGCACCCCTATGAGTTGCACAACCACGTGTAAGACTTTGCACAAGAACGAATGATCTTTCATCGTCATGGACGTGGTGACGAATAAGGCAAACGTACCATTTTGTGCCTTCCAAAACCGGGCAGCCTCCATGCTCCGCCATGGGGTCGAGTTCCGCTGCAACATAATATTCCATGTTAAAATTCACCCACACGGCAAATGGATCAATCTGGATGCGCTCACCATTTCCTTTTTGGCTGTAAAACAAGACTGCGTGGGCTTTTTGTGGATATGACGCCAGTCTACAGAGTTGGTTGAATCAGAGTGGCAGGACATACGGCAAACAAGGCGAAACATGACAACAAGTCAACTCACTTGGAGAAACACTGCTTTGTCATTTTCTGTTCCCATGAGCCTTGAGGAAAGATCGAGAGTTCTGCTTCTGACGGAGGTGGGGCATGCCCAACTCCTTCTGGCATGTTGGCACGGACAAATACCGTCTGGCCGCCCCGCGTTACGTTGGACAGGTACATGAACACCGTTGCAAATCTGTTCAAATGTGGTCAATTCCAATCCATGTCATCGTTTGCGTACCGATTGGAGCCGCCCGTTTTGGGATTAAAATTCCAGTCCGAGTCAACTTTCGACCCAATTTCAAAGTAGTCGTCGTGTGGAATGTACGCTTGTTTTTGCTGGTAGCGAAGCAATTGCAGGCCGTCCGCCATGGACACTACAACCCAATTCAATTCTTTAGGTCAGGTTTCAAAAGAGACATGTCGTTCGACCTCAACAAATACACACAGGCACGTCAAACCATCGCTAGCACTTCAGACTCAACCGAGTTTTCCTGCTCGTATGTACGAAGCAAAGAAAAGTCTCGCTGTTTCAAAACCACTCCAGGTCCACATGACTCGAGCCGAACGCTCGATACCGGGGTGCACGTGACTAAAGTACCTTTGTAATCACCAAGACGCAGCAAGTCAAATGACCGCTTGTTGAGAGAAATGGCTACGTTGGACGTCGAATCAAACGCGTTATCGCTGGTGCGCACAGAATTCACTCTAATACGGACAGCATGAGAGTAACGACTGGGGATATGCCGAGCAAAATCTTACTCCTTTGCGAGGATACGGGATCGTTTGAGCTTTTCCGCTTCGTCCGTGATGGACAGGGTCCGTTCGATGAGTTGATCAGCTTCCTCCGCCGAAAAGAAGTCGTGCAGCAGAAACACCCGGGGCGAATCGTTGAACGACTCGATGATAATCGGCTTTCCAGTCGGCGATTGTGTCGATTCCACAGCCACGCGATGACCGAACTATGCATTTGACAGTGTCAGGAAAATGACACGGACTCGACACATGGAGCATGAAAGCAGCCTCAGCTATTCATCCACGAGAACTGCATGTGGTCTGTCATCACGCAGTAATCACCGGGAGAAATGAATTCAAATGGATATGTCCCTCACACACATATCAGATACAATTGGTGGAAACTCACCTCAACGTATGGCCATACAAAATGAAAATCGGGGGGCACGAGGTACAGCTTGTCGTCGTCGTGGAGGTCGTCGTACGCGTGCACATGCACACCTTTTCCAGTCACGACACGGTCGGCAATGATCTTCCCTTGTTCCTTCCCATCTTCTGCTTGGACGATAATGCCGTCCACGTCAACAAAGTCGGACAGGTATGCTGCAAGCGCCTGACCCGATGGCACATGTTGTGGCAAAACTTCGACCGCAACGCCGCCCGTGGACTCGCCATTGCGGTACACCATCACGGACACTGCATGGACATAGCCGAAGGCGAGGATAGCGGACGATATAGTGCGAAGAAGCATCTTGGTAAATGGCCAAGGACCGGACGTCGCCACCGCGACAGAGAAAGCCCATCCTCATGCGGTTTCCGTGTCTTTGTTCGTTTCACGTTTGAAATGCATCCGGAAAACTGGCCTTTCTGCCAGATTTATCCGGACTACGTTTATCATTAGTTGGATTTATGATGGATGTTGTTCATCATATTTTTTAAAATTGTCCACCGCCCAGATCAAACAGGTCGATATGGAGAACGAGGGAGGGTTTTGGCGATAAGTATTTTGCACTTGACGCGACCGAAACTTGGTTTTGTTGCTGTTCCAAAACGTTTGGCTTGGGACCCGACACGGACATTGGCGCTGTGAGGTTTCACTAGGATGCATGTGATGAATTTAGGATAATCGGATGTTTTCAGGACCTGTTTAGGACATTTTGATCCGAATATTGATGTCGTAGGCGACAACGACAATTCCGTCGATCACGTTGGTAGACAATATGCTAAGTTATACCACGCGCAAGACCACACAACGTCAGGTAATTGAGTTGATGGCAATGGTGCGTACTACGACATGCTTTACATACTACCCAAAGGACGGTGTACGATGGCACGTCCATTTGGAAGTGCTGTTGACTTCATCTGATTTTAGACATTTTGGGTGAATAGTAATACTAATCGTATAGCGTGCAAAGCATGCCCACGATGACACCGGGATACGCCAAATACTACAGGTCCGACATAGCGGTGACGATTGGGCCCCCTGCGCGCGTACGATATGCAGCGCTGTGCTTCGATGGACGTAGCAGTGCTACTCCAAATTCCTAGACTCGTTAAAGATTAGTAATACTAAATGCATGTAAAAATAGGACGGACTATATTTAAAATGCATTTTAAATATCTGGGATGGCCGTTCCGCATGAATGCGTTTTTCTGCCCAGCAAACTCAGACGGCGACACCCCCTGCCACACCAACTGAGGCTCACCAGTGGAGATGTCGATGAGTTCTCCAACGTGCTTCCATCGGCGCGCCATTGTCGTGCTCTTGTGCATGGCGATGGCATGCCTAGGCGTGTCGAACGACACCAAAATCGTGACGGTGTTCAACAACGGTGAGTCTGTCGGCGGGATTCAAGTGCCCTTGACTTTCCGAGATGTACCCACGGGCAAACACCTCGCCGAGTACCTGTCGACGCTCCTGGACGTGGAAGGAATGTACACTGACGAGACGAAGACGTCATCGAAGGCAGTGGCCGATCGAGTATATACGTCCACGGGCAAGGCGGTCCACTCGTTCGACGATATCGTTCCCAACGATTCGCTGTACATTGTACCGACAGGGTTGCTGTTCGTGTGGCCATTCATTGAGGTGAGAAGGACCTCTTTCCATGACGATCGCCTTGACCCGTGATGTAGTTTGGCCACCGCGTCGCTTTGCAGTCGTCGCAATCGCCTACTGGAAAGCCCATCATCCTGGAATCCTTCAACGACTCGCCGCGGGTGTTCCTCATCCACGATTTCTTCACAGACAAAGAAGCCGATCGATTGATCGAACGCATTTCCGAGATCGATGATGATGCAAATAAGCTCAAGCGGTCCACGGTTGGCCACGACGACAAGGGAACGTACGTAATCCCATCTCGATGTGGTTTTCGTAATTCTTTTCCACCGCATGGCAAATGGAAATTTGTTGCTTCTTCATTCGTCATGGTTCCTCGCATCGTGTGCATCGATTGTCTGGATATCGTGCAATATTCCGTCGCTGCCTGGTTTGCATGGACGGGTACTCTGTTTTGCTCATGACGAACGACTCGACTAAACTTTTAAATTGCCGCCCTCGTTCGTGCATGTCGTTTGGGCATTGCTCGTATGGTGTGATTCAACGGCCGATTGAGCCATGTTGTCCTGTATCGCTATTCAAGATGCTATGCCATCGTCGTGACGGCGTAATGCAGTTGTTGACTGCATTGCTACCACCAAATGACTCACCATCGTCACGGGTGATCGTACGTCGTAGTCAGTCGTCGGTCCGCACAAGTGAGAACGCATTCGATTCCACGTCGCCGGAAGCGATTTCGCTCATGAAGAGGTCCTTTGATTTGCTCAACATTGGCGATTACCAAGGTACTCGACTACAACTCGATCCTTCGTCACGAACGTGACAAGCACCGTCGATGTTAAAAATTCCATGCTGATTTTGGATTTGGATAGAATCGATGGCGGACGGGCTCCAGTTGCTCCGATACAAGCAAAAGCAAGCGTACATACCACACAACGACTGGTTTGAACTGAACACAACACCTGACTTCAATTGGGAACCCAAAGCGGGCGGGACCAACCGGTACACGTTTGTGATTTTGTGTCGCCGATTGTGCGCTTGGAATCTGCATTTCATGGTGGATTGTTGGACAAGTCGGATACATCGTGCGTGCTGCTGCTGCTGCTGCGATTTTCCTGTAAAAATCGTGCGACTGCATGTGTTTGAACGGTGTCCGCACCACGTGATTACGATTTGATGTAGATTTGCCACGGTGTTCCTGTACCTGTCAAACGTGACCCGGGGAGGGCAAACGGTGTTTCCGCTGGCCAACATGCCGCCGGGGGTCACCCATGCCACGCCTCCGACCGACGAAGAAATGGAGTTGTTCGAAAAGGGGTCGTGGGAGTACAGAATGGTCAAGCAATGCTACTCAAAGTACGCTTGTTACAAACTCGGCGCCATCAACGATTCGTCATGTAGACTGGCGTCGTATCCCCGCAAGACAGCGTCCGTGTTGTTTTACCATCAAAAAGGGACTGGTACGTCGTTGTGTCGAGAATCAATTGTCCATTTCAGTGGCCCCCCTTGTGTGATAAAAATCGTTTACGCCTTTGGCAAATTCAAACTAGGCGACATGGATGTTCGTGCTGAACATGGTGGATGCCCCGTACTTGAAGGCACGAAATGGTAGCGTCTTACGCTGTAGCTCGTGCACACTTGAACGTGCATGTAGGGCAGCGAATTTGTGGGTATGGAACCGCGACCGCAACGGCCCGGAAGGGTCTGCCTTGACAGTCGACTTTGTCAACACTCGCGACCATCCTGTCGGATTATTTTGGTCCGATAGCCACATGACGGACCTCAAACCTGGACAAAAGATCAACTATAACTCGTTTGGCAAGCACACCTGGGTACGGACGAATCCAGCCGCTACGCGAGCATGGTAACAATGTTTTGACAGACATTTCGTGATGCCGACGGAAACGATTTGTACACGCACACGCTCAACTATAAGGATGGCCCTGTACAAGTCATCAAGATCCCACCGACCACGAACATCGACGAACTGTCCGCCCCTGCCGTGCCCGATGAGTTGTAGTGGGGTTGCTGCTTTACAACCATGTCTACATGGCTTCGATGGTTGCATGCTCCCCATTGCACAAGATCTACCTTTTTCAAAAACGTTGTATATGCACACGTGAAAAGTCTATCTGTCGAGGAGGCCGCGCGATGAATCCTCGGCAAGACGTAGGGCGTCGTACAATGACAGGATATAGCAAATCGTGCACGATCTTTGGTAATGTGCGCAGCCCAACTCTGGCATTCGCCGTCAGGTGCTGCCATCGACGCGACTGCTTGCTCTCAGTCGTCACCCGCATCAACGTCATCAAGAAATGCATTGTTGAGCGTAATGACGATCGATAGCTTAGTGTATTCTTATATTTAATCGAGCTACGATGGCCCGCTCTATCGCGCATTCAACTTGAGCTCAATATTGATCAAGAGCGCGTTCTTGGCTACGACTGACTCGGGTTGGTGCATTGTGTTCAAGTTGTTGACGAGGACGGCGAACTGCGTGAGGATCGGTCTCGCTTCCGTACAATAGCATGGCCAGTCCTTCACAATCGCTTCGATGTCGGGCAAGACGGTCGCGCTCCTTGCCACTGCATCTTGGACATGCGCGAGCTCATCTTGGCAGACCTGAACGACAAGCGCATTTGTCCGTGGCAGGCGAAGCAAGGTCAAGTGCGTGAGAAAGACACGTTTTGCAGCCCTGGGCATCGATGGCAGTGGTTGAGCGAATGCCCACTCCTCCATCGCTTGAGTAATTTGTTGTTGGAGCGAGGTCAACGACACACTTTGCAGCAAATATAACGCGTGCTCGGCATGCACGCGGCTATTCCAGTCAAAGTGCCGCACCATCCGCAAGGCTCTTTCCACCACAAGTTCCATTCCCACGTCGATTAACTTGCGGGCGGCGTTGGGTGGGTGGGTCCCATCTCCTGGATTCGAATCAAATGCGCGGACAGCATCCACCCAATCGAGGTCTTCCCACCGGTGAAGCCATGGACTGTACGATAGCAATTCTGCGCGAATGTACGGCACGATAAGTTGTTCCAGCGCGAGGGCGGCATACGTCGAATGAAAGGATGCGGCAGTGTGCGGCAGCGTTTTCCACTGCGTGAAGCGGTCGAGGACAGCGTCCAAGGTGGAAAAGTCGTCGTCGACGTCGGACCACAAGTTGGATTGAACTTGCCGTGGGTGTACGAACGGCTCAGGCGACTCCGACGTCCCTCGGTCCAACTCATCCACGGCTCGCACCTTGGCACGCAAGCAATGACACAACGTTGTAAGGAATTCCCACAGCCGCTGCATGTCGTCGAATGCGACGCCGCATGTGGTCAGCTCGGCTTCGAGCGAAGCAATTGAGGCGGTCAGCTGGTTCATCTCCACACTCGTGCGCTGCGCGTCGCGCGTACGCAGGTCCTTTTGGTCCAGGAGACTGGCATGCGTTGTTTGGAGCTTGGTGAGGAGCTGTCCGAGTGACTGAAACGATAATTGGGACGGTGTGCCATCGCTGGTCGACGAAAAGGCGTGGGAATGGCTGGGAGTGGGATGAATCCCCACACGGCGAAGCTGTTCCGCCTCCCATTGCATTTCGGCTGGGTCTTCTTCATCTATCGCAGCATCAGGAGTCGGGTCGGTGTCAAGGAATGCTTCTTCCGGCTCGACGCATCGAGGAGGACGGAACGCGTTGGAGTCATCCGTGGGAAGATGATATGCTTGACGATGTGATGAACGGGGCGACGAATTCAATGGAATAAAGGCTTCTTCGTCGTGTGTGGTGCTCGTAGTCGATGGATTGTCGACGACAGGAACCTCTTGTGGTGCAGCACCCTCGCGGGAAGGAGAGACTGGAGACGACTGTGCCGGAGCAGATGGGAAGGTTTTTTGCTGCGCTTTCAAAGCGTTCATGTTCTCGACAGAGTACATGTCGTGCGTAGGACTGTCCAATATGCTTTCGTCAACGGACATTCGAGGAATCTTGCCTTTCCTCACCCGAAACGCTGGACCATCGTCGTCATTGTCATCGTCGTGGAATGATGCAATGACGGATCGCCGCTTTGGATTGCTTGACGAAAAGTTGGCGGGCTTTCGCTGCTTCAGCTTGATGCGTGCTCGAATAGCATCGACACTCTCCTCTTCCTCATCCTTGTCGGAGCTCTCATCCACCCTCGTGCTGCTAGAGGTCGTCCTCACAAAGGGCGGTTGGGCTTGGTTGACTTCATCCTGGGCATCGTCTTCGTCCACTTGCCGTGACTTGGATGCCGCTGACGGCTTCTTTGTCGTGGCTTTGCGTGCTCGAAACATGGCAACCACACCAACTTTCTTGCACTAAAAAATTTGACTACCCATGTGAATATTCGCAAAAAAGCTTCAGTTTTTGAGCAAATGATACATATTTATCGTGTCAAAATATTGTACATTGACATGCAAAAATTCGACGCACATATATCAATATTTTGAATTTTTGAGTGGATTTTTCTACCGTACAGCAGGAAAATCCACTCTATAAATCAAAAGATTGGCATATGTGTCGTGAAATTTTTTGAATATCCTATTGGTTTTGATGCATACATGGCGGCGGTCGGATCTAGCATCGAGAGGCCACCCCACCAAACGAATCTGTCGTCGAAAGCGCAGTCGTAAACTTGGCACTGAAAGAAGTGGAGGCAGTAGAGGTTGTGTCGTCGCTGGCATTGTATGCCTTCAAGGTCCTCGACGAGTTGGCGCCTTCGCGTCGGATTTGGTTGAAAGCAGTGTGGGGTATGCCCCAGAGCCAACGTTGTATTGAAAATGCCAACATGGCGCCAATATCCCATCGTAGTGTGAGATGATCGTCTTCACCTTGACCGTAGACTAACCTCTTCTTCACACTCTGCGTGGACGAGCGCATCATCAGTGTTGTGGTCCAAGATACATGTTGGCGACGAGGGGCTCAGCCCTCCGAGTTGCCAGCTCAATCTCGAACGCAGACAGCGCGATGGGGCGACAGCGTTACTGCATTCAACGTCGCACGGTTCACGAAGGTGCATTTGCCAGACACAACGGCATTTGGTCTCGCGCCTCAAGCGACCAGTTTCACCCCAACAAGTGTGTGCAGCCTATTCTGCCGTAGTGCATCAAGATTGTCAGCGAAGAGGGCATGCACTAGGACTTATCGGGGACTTGCACCCCCGGATCAAGCATTCGGGATCGAGAGAGAGGGATTGAATCATGCCCCAACGGCGGCTCCTTGTCCTCGGGAAGCATTGCAAGGGCGCTGCGAGGCAAGGGCCGATCAAGTGTGTCCCTAGAACATCGAATGCCCCTTGGAACGATGTGCTCGGACTTGCAAACGAGCATTTATCTACCGAGCGAGTAGGCCAGGTTAATTATCATGTGCTACTCAGTACGCAATGGAATCTAGAGCGTCTATACCCGAGCATTCGACGAAAGGTCGCTGCACCTCCACTAGCCCGTGGTTTTGGAAGTATGGTGTCCGCCGTAGCCTAGTTCGGCTCTATGAGGCCAAGCTGGGACAACTGGTCCAGTCGGTTGGCAGGATAACCATCCTGTCGACTTCGAATGCGTAGGTTGAACGCAGTCATGCCTAGCTTCATGTTCCACAAGTCCTGGGGCCAGGTCGGGCTTTGGTCGGGCACGACAAATTTCCGCGGAATGCGGACATGGCCGTGCATGGTTTTGAACCATGCGAGCGCACGGAGGTTTCGATTCCACTGCACTTCTAGTGGGTTCCACACAAATCCCAACGCATCCAGCGCGTCACGGCGCTCGTTCGCGAGGTTGCAATGGCGGAGATGGTGGACAACACTGGCCAGTCGGGTGTTCCAGAGCTTGGGTGGCCACTTTGGGTCGTTGTCTGGGACGACAAATGCTTGAGGGACTTGGAGGTGGCCATAGATGCTTTTGTACGTTGCGAGGCCAGCGTAGTTGACCTGCCACTGGTCTTCAATCGCATCCCAGACAAATCCTATCGCGTCCAGCTCGTCGCGTTGGGCTTGCGAGAGGTGCTGCTGAGAGAGGCGGAAATCGAGCACGGCAGCACCAAGCTTTTTGCCCCACAAGTAGACTGGCCATGTGGAATCGTCAGGGGGAATTACAAAATCTTGACCCACGAGCACGTCGTGGTACGTGGCTCGGTAAATCGCAAGGGCTTCGAGTTTCAAGTTCCACTGGTGGTTTTGGTCGTTCCATACAAAGTGTATAGCGTCCAGCGCTTGCACAATGGATGGCTGTAAACGGCCCTCGTTGTACGCCCGTCGAAAGGTCGAAATGTCCACAACGCACTTGTGCAAGTGACGCGGCCACGAGGCAGTAGTGGGCACTTTGAATCGACTGGGAAGGTTCACAAACTTCGTGTGGGGCTGCTGGGCGCGCTGACATTCGACGACTTGCAGGATTTGTGTTTGTTTATCGAGCGAGATCGACGCAGGTGGGCTCGGACCAACGCCGCGCTCCACCAGCCTCCACACAAACCCCAAATCGTTCAGAGCATCGCGCTTCTGTGGTAGTAAAGTAGAGGCCGCGTTGCGCAAGTTGGACACTACCGTGCCTAGCTTTAAGCCCCACATCGCTCTCGGCCACTGCGCGTCCTGGTGCGGGACGATAAATGGAGTCGGAACAGTTAAGTGGCCGTGGATTGCCTTGTACGTCTTCAACGCGGACAGATTCGCATTCCAGTGCAGCTCTGGCGCGTCCCAAACGAACCCCACGTCGTTGAGCCATTGTTTCTTGTCTGACAAGAGTGACGCCTTGGACGTGCGGAGGTGGTGGACGACGGAACCGAGTTTCTTTGCCCACAGCTCCCTCGGCCACTGTACGTCGCCAGTTGGAACGTCGAAGTTGAAATGCACTAGCAAGTCGCCGTGGATTTCCTTGTATTTGGTCAGGGCGAATTGGGTCTGCTGCCACTGGTATTCGTCGTAGTCCCATACGAACCCGATCGCGTCCAGCCCAGCCACGATTTGCATGTCCAACCGACCTTCCCGCTTTTCTTTACGTAGTTCGGACACTGGGAATCGCGCACCGTGAAGTTCAATCGGGTACTTTTCGCTGAACGGGACGCGGAAGCGTGCCTTAATCGAGATTGTGCTTGGCCGTCCAGCCTCCTCGTGAACAGCTCGGACAACCTCGAGCAACTGGCGCTGCTTCTCAAGCGTATACAACGGCTTCCTCACCTTTGATTTGACTGGTGTCGCTGTAGTCGACACCATAGCACACAGCGGATCGAGCCACGGCATCCACACGACCGAGATCGGCCGTCGCGCACGCCGCCAGACGGCGGCACCGAACATGGACCAAACGAACCAATCCAAGTCAAAATGGTTTCAATGTTTTCGCGAAAAAGTGGAAAATCGTGAAAATATTTCGTGAAATACCAATTCGGGATGCACGACATGGTCGTTCGTTCGTATTGGGCACGCATGGCACAGTGGACACGTCAACCAAGCAAACCATCGCTCCGGGCACGTCATACGGCACTCGGTTGGTGGTTTTCCGACTGGGCACACTGCATGAGCGGCATGGCCATCATGCGTATGGAACCCTGCCTACTTGCATCCATGTGAACAGGACAGCTTGAACAGCACCGAAATGGAGGAGTTTAATCGTATCAGGGGCGAGTCGCAGGCCGGGGACAACTTGGGTAGTTGTAGGCTTGCCAGTGGTACGGGCTGGCGTCGGAAACTTCGCTATCGTTGGCGCAACGATCGTGTGTTGGGCGAGATTGTCGTTCATAATCGGACACAACTCCAAGCGCCGGTGGAATCTTCTAGCACGCAGCATCCACAGGCGCGACACACTTTCCGTTGGCATAGTTCTTCAATTAGGGGTGGCAGTACAACACGGCCTTGTCTCCTCGAAAAGAGCACTTGTTGCTGGCCGGGACGATGTCGTTGCCGCTGCAAATCTGCCCTTCGATTGAGTACGTGGCATCGCCAAGCACACTCACATCAAACGGGCGCGACGCGACGAGGGCAACGGAGGCGACAAGGATGACAAAAAGGCCGATGCGTGCATGGTCAAGCGAATTCAGGAATGACAACAAACCGATGACGCGAGATTCCCAACTCGTGAAAACTCGCCACTTGCGACAACACTGTGGCCCGTCAGAACGATCCAAACGCGCAATTGTAGATTGGAGTGGTGCAGCACCACAGTTTGGGATCGCACGACGGTGTATCACATGGAGAGGACCTGGAGCTAGGGGAGGCCACTTGGAGTCAGGGTCTTTCCAGGTCCAAACTCAGCACGCATCAGCTATATTGTTTTTCGAGGCATGCACACCGTGGAGACGCCGTCGGCAATTTGTGAACCGATACCAATACTCCGCCATCTCTTGAGGTGCGGCCAGCCACCGTGTCACCGTCCAAGATGATATTGTGCTAGAGTGCCAACTATAAACATCGCAGCCAGCGGTGAAAAGTTGAGGCGGACGCAGGACAAGCTCCACTCTTGTAGGCAAGTCTCGCCTTCTAGCCAAGGCTCCCCCCTGTGCTTCTTGCCAAGTCCTTGAAACATCACGTGGTAAAGAGGATTGCAACGTGCATGACAGGCGACTATAACCCTCACACGATGTCGGTAACGTATTTTTCGCAGCATCAGAGCCCTTCCTTGGAGGGTGCCACCGATGTGGAATTCGGGTGCAGTGGCTGGTTGTGCTCATATCAAGCACTCGTCGACAAGCCGCGCAAAATATCCCCATGGCCCGACATGAAAAGGTATCGAGCATCATGTTTGTGACGCCCGCTCGGGGGGAGATATCTCGATCGAGCAAGATTCATTCAATCATTCTGGGCTACCAAAGCAACAATGCCGAGAAGTTTCATAGTGAACGGCAGCCCTGCCGTTCTCTGTACACCGCGCGCTGTGCGACTGTAAGTCTTGTTGAAACTCACGGCGGCTCGAGGCCATACTCCTTGCAATCGGTCCCGTCGAAATCGCACGCGGCGTTGAAGCATCCCACGTCGCAGTTTCGATCGCCAACCATCGAGAATTGGCACGCGTGCGCGCATGCACTGGCAGCACAGATCGACGGTGGCGATGGGTACGTTTCATTGCAGTACGATGTGTGGCTGAGCTTCAGCTTGAGCAGTCGATCCAAGTCCAGTCCTTGGGGCAGGGAACCGATCGGGTTGAGAGACAGGTCCACGTCAATATCGGTTCGCAGCATCGTTGGGAGTTCGGTCAAGTCGTTGGCAGCCAAATTGAGGCTACGAAAGTTTGGCAGCGCGTTGAGTTGCGACTGCCATGCCACCGGCACATGTTGGATTCGGTTGTTGAACAGCGACAGCGAGTTCAGGTTGGCGAGGGAAGTAATCGCCATGGGTAGCTCTCGAAGGCTCGTGTTGATCAGTTGGAGCGATGCCAGGGGATGCCACAGACGGCTGATTTGAAGCGGTAACGATGCCAACGGCGTGGACTCGACGATAAGAATTCGCATGGTCGCGGGCAGCACTTTTTCCAAAATGGCCGGGATCGTCGAAAACGCACATTGCCGCAGGACGATGCTGGCTGTCGTTGGAGGCAGGGTCCCAGGCCAGGAATGCATTCTCGTGAACTGCAGGGTGATGGCAAAGAGCCCGGGCTGGCGAGCAAGCGATGTGTTCGAAATGCCGTTTGGGATGTCGCAGCGACTCACTTGCAGGATAAACAGCGCCGAGCCAATCGTGGCGGGGTCGAGAACGTCATCCACGTCAAGCGACGCGTTGTGCAACGTATGGCAATCCATGTGCAAGTACCTGCACTGGCACGATCGATCGAAAAGTGGAGTTGTCGACACGATGCAATACGGCGGGCACGCCTGGCGGAAAAGCATGCCCTGAATGCACAGCGCGCCAAGCACAACCCCCCACGCGGCGCACAGGACCACATACAGCCAAAGCATCCACGACGGCGCGTTTGGGGCATGTCGAGGGCGCGAACGACGGCCAGATGCTCTCGTCAACACGCCGTCTAGTCGACGAAGCGAAACCAACGTGCCCACGTCGATTGTGACTTTGACCAGAAACCCCACCGGCGACGACACAACCGCGATTCGCGAGAAGAGGAGGACATGCGTCGACCAGACAGGATCGCTTCCAAGGGTCGAGTCTACAATCAAGTACTGAAGCACGGGAAGCAACAACCCCAGCAGCGGTAGCAGGCATGTCAAACCAAAGCTAAAAACGCTGTTGCTCCAATTGAGCAAGAAGTGTTTCGCTGGCACATGGGACGGCGCCACCAAGAGCCAAGGCGACAGGATGCAGTGCACTGCGACGACAACCACATACACCACGACAAAGCTTCGAGCGACGACGTATTCTGCAACTTGGATCGCTTGGTAGCTCTGGCACACCAATTCAAACGTGGTGAACGCGACCGAGATGGCATCTTCCGACACGTGGGTGGCGTTTGCTAGCCGGTGCACCGCCTTGTCTCGCCACGTGCGGGACGGACGAAGCGATACATCAAAGGATTCGACTGAAATTGTCCTGACAACATGTCTGCGACGACAGCATGACCCGATAGCGTAACGCAGGTGCATCAGCGCCATCGTGGAGAACGCCATGGCGATCGCACGCGGGGCGAACGCGCGGGTCGCTGCCACATCGACGGACGACATGCTGAAAAGGACAAACGCCTGGACACCGAGATACATGGCACAAAGCACGTGCTTGAACACGGCAAACCATTGCACGAGTGTCTCGACTCGTATGGATGCACCGTCGACGAAAGAGTTGTGTTTCGCTGGCCCGACAGCAGCCATCGAAACAATGCACTGCCCGCGGCATTGTGTTGACCGAGGCTAAATTTACCACCTGCCTTGGCGTTTTATATCACAGCCGTATGGCAGTCGTTTTTGGACTGGCCTTGAGACTTGCGAAAACGACGCCGTGCTGCACGACAGGACGAAACGACGCAGCAAACAAAGGTGTCATGCGAAAGAGCGCTGTCATGGCACGGCGTATCTCGGATACCGTCTTGGTCGAGTCCTGGGACGAAGCTGAAGCCGGTCCAACTTGCAAGACATTTCACGGCAGGCGCCCCACCACGACGACCCGCCACACCGACAGATCGTCCAAGTGTTTTTGCATCCTAGAACACGTGATGTGCAAGTCAGTTTATGCCGCGGCGTGAGGCGAACGCGGCGCGACGTCGAGCGGTGGAAAAAGTGCTGCGATGGAATGGCGACATGCGTTCGATTCGCATCAACCTCGATTCCATCGCCACGGCGAACCCAACTCGCTTCTGCATTGCTTGAGAACCGGCACACCACGCGCAAAGGACACCATGCCATCGACGACCGGCACAAGCTTGCCGAGACGTTGTTCCTGGGCATCGGCGTCGGGGTCCAAGAAGGCAAAAATACATGCGTGTAATTTCTGGCGTTAGAGCTCTTCGTGTTCGGGCAATTGATCGTGAACTTCAAGCGGGACGGCCAAAAACTGAATGGGACCGTCTGCTTCCGTCAACACGTGCGTGGCCACGATGGCACCGTCGCTGTCGACGAGCGTCTACAAGATAAACGTTAGCGCCTCGATCCATGCCGCCAACTTTGCCGATCCAAACGAAAACGACATGACGCTCCCACGGCCGTTTGTTTTCCCCGGCGACTCGTCCATGCAGAAAACAACGTACAAACTCATCGCCGTCGTTCGCGTGTAGACTGATCTTGGACTGAGGCGGGAGGTGGGCATGCGCCGTGTCAAACCAGTAAATGTCCACCGGTTCGCTCTCAAAATGATTTCGAAACTCGATTTCGATCCCGCCTGGCACGTGGAACTCTTGCTCGTGGCCGTGCGACACGTCGACATATTGCTCAAACACAGCGTCGCTGTCCGCATTCTTGATTGTCTATACAGCCACAACACTCGTCAGGACGTCCGGGTGCGCGATTACGAGCACGAGCGCATGGATGGCATGTGGAACCGATACACGTAGCCACGAAGGCCAAGCATGGCTAAAGTACGTACAAGTAAGTCCCCGTGGAGACCATGGAAGCGTTGGGTTTCGTTGGCGTCGAGGTTGTAGATGTGCGTGTCAAACCAGTACACGTCGACCGGCGCGTCGAACTTGTTCCAGAACGTCACAACAATCGGAGTCTTGACATCGATGTCTCCGGTCGCGCCATCGACTGCGGCAGCGCTGGCTTCCTCCACAGACTCGGGGTGCGGCGCCACGAATGGCTGGCCTGGTGCTGCCACATATACGTGTTCTTGCTCGACGAGCTGATCATACGCCGTCACGGCGACGCCTGTCGCCTTGTACACGCGATCACCGTGGTAGCCTAGAGCAGCAATCGTCGAGAGATATGCGGCCAACGCTTGCCCGGTCTTGGCCTGGTCTGGTCCAACTTGGACAGTCATGCCTTGTATCTTGGACATGACAGTTGGGGTGGTCGTGTGGTCCCGTCCATTCGGAAACACCACAACCGAGATGCCAGACACAGCTCCCAAGAATCCGACCACGAGAGTGATCGCGAGCAAAGCGGCGGTGGCTGTGCGGCGGGTCCGAGGCATGGGATGGCGTTGGAGTTTTCAAATTGATGGCACTTGTCGGTGACGACAATTGTCGTGTGTGATTTGTCGGTCGATTTCGAATATCCTGTATACATAAATACGGACAAACTTGTCGCATCGTATATTTCCAACTGCAGGTTATTTTATCTCTTTATACCCTTTGTAAACAAATGTTGAAGAAAACAACCTGACGACAGTCTCGACATGTTGGCCACATTGCAAAACAACACGCCACCCTGCCATCGCTTGCTCGTCCATCGCATGGGGGCGTCAACCACCAAGGTAAAGAGATCTGCATGGAGCCACCTAGCCCAGCTACGGAGCGCGCCCAAATATGCGGCCGCCACCCTTTTTCGCGTGACGAGTCTCACGCTCCATCCGTCAGTGCATAAAGCTGACCGTCTCGATATAAATTACAAAGGTGGACGCAAGAAGCCCTGGTCAACGAACTCGGCCATGACCCCCGCTTTCGTCGCGAGCATGTGGCTTACGGCACGTTGGGGGCACGTGCCAAGGATGTGCCCCGCCGAAGATTCCACACTCCTGTGGGTCCATCTCGTCCATTGCAGGGGTGTTGGGGGGTTTTACCGTGGTTCCCAAAGTTGTCGTAGAAACTCACGTGCACGTTGAAGTCGAGACCGCCAGCCTTGGTAAACGCGTCGGTGGCCGAGTCGACAAACGTCGGAGGACCGCATACGTAAAGGTGTCGTGCGATCGGGTTTGGCACCATCGACACGAGTGGGAGCATGGCTTGAGGGGTGCCGCATTGGATCGAGCACTGACGCCACTGGCGGACGTCGACCAGACTGGTAGCCAGCGACAAGTCGGCCTCAGCGTCCTCGAGCGTATCTGCGCAGTGGATGAAAACAACGTGGCCGTTGTACTTTTGCCGCACGCTGTGGATGGCCTCGACCATCGCGATGAATGGCGCGATGCCGACGCCGTAGCTAACAAACAACACTTGAGTCGGAAGCTTGGGCACGTCGTCTACTTCAAAGTGGTGGTCGGATTCGACCCAGAAGAGCCGCAGCGACGAGCACCCGACCGTGGACGCGTCCTTGTGGTTGAACCATGCATGATGGGCACTTGTCGTCTCGTCCACGTAAATATCAAGTGTGTTGGATGCGCTGGCCCGGTACGAAGCAATGGGAAAGTATTGCTTGACGATGGAGCCGTTGCTAAAGTGGTTGTCGCTGGTGTCGTCGTTCGAAGCGACAACCGGCACGCCGAGGATGACGCCGTCACCTGGAAAGAACCGCAGCGGAAACGAATGCGTCAACGTGAGTCGTCGCATCCCGTGGTTCGCGCGGCGCCGCTGGCTGGGCAAGGCCGAGTGGCTGTCGGCGTACGTGTGAGGATGAAGCGACGTGTGGTTGTCCTGACCGTGCACGACCGCTGTGATCGTGACAACGAGGCTCTCGGCAACGTGGGCTGGCGGGTTTCGCACAATGACAGGGAGCATCAAGTACAAGATCAAGCAATACGCGGTCAAGTAGGCCTCCTTGACGTCGAAATTCCACTGGTCCCCACTCACGATCTCGAGCGTCTTCAAGAGCGTCACACCGACCGTCGTGTAGTCGCCGCGCTCGCAACCGTAGGCGAGGTGGCGCTCCGCCAGCGCTTGCATGCGCTCGATCAGGTCGTGGCTGCGCAAGATGCTTGTCATGGCGCGGAGGATGGAAAACAGCGTTTTTCCCTGCAAGTGCATGCTCGATCGGAAAATCGTGCGGCACGACGGCATCACGGCAAAGAGGAGGCTGTAGTACGTCCGATGGAAAAACTTGTCTGGGTTGCCATGGCGAAACTCGTCAAACGACGACGACATGCCGCTCAAGATGAGTGTCCAGTTGGCTTCGATCAGGCGGACGTGGCGCCGCGTGAGCACGGGCTGCTTGATCTCGAACGGCATGTACCGAACGTAGTGGTGGACAAATTCGTGCGTGAGGCCGACCGATCCATCGGATGTTGTAAACACGATCGACGACGGCGTCGGGTGGTTGGACGGGCGGTGCTCAAAGCTCGAGTGCGTGTGGCCCATGGTGACCGTCGGTCGGAAATGTTGTGAGCATCGCGATGTCCATGGCGAAAACTGACATGCGCGGCATAGAAGGGCCACACGTGGGCATTCCTTGAACAAGGTTAAACTACACGAACGACGACTGTATCACCCCGCCCAACTTGGCTGTGTGCATGGCGCACGATCCAAATGCACGCGGCAGTCCTCCAAGTTGTCGCGGCGCAGTGCCTCTTCGTAGCATGGCGTCCTGCCGCGAGCTGACGACGTTGTCCGCGCGGCGGGTGGATTAAAACGCGTTTTAGCTACCGACACGATGCTCGACACAAAGACATGATCGGTGTGCCTTGCGAGTTTGGGAAATTCGCTGCCGCGCCTTTATCGCAGCGACGTCCTGCGCACCGCATGTTGCCAACATGTCACGGTGAGCTGGCTCTTGGCCATGCATACCACTCTCTTCGCGATCGAAATGGATGGCTCGCAACGACTTCACCCTTCAAGGTGATTTCTAGACGGCGTTGGCATCGGTCGTCCTCGACGACACCTCACTGGACTCCATGCCCCGGCGCGTAATGCGGCGCGGATGGATGCACGCGTGTACCGCGCATGTCGCAACCACGAGGTTGGCCAAAAGGTTTTCAACGTCCATGGCCTGGAGACACAGCACGTCTCGGACGTGTCGCTCCACGTGACATGTGCGGAGCAGCGCGCTCGACGGGTGCCCACCCGTTCGCAGCATTGCGTCCAGGCAATGACCGCTCTTCGCCCGTTCGAGTGTGCCTCCCCCCTTTGTAGCCTCAACTCGAGTTTTCCTGCAAGTCTGATGTCCGCACACACGAAATGCATTGATACAGTGTTAGTTGCTCCAGTGTTGTCAAACTACGTGGCCAGTTCCTGCTTGAGCTTCGCGAGATCCAAGTGTCCGTCTTCGTTGCCGCACGGCCCACGCAAGAGCGCAATAACTTCATGAGGAACGAGTTTGAAATCTCGGAGCCAGCGGCGGACTTGCGCGTCGGTCAGCGCCTTCTCACCCGCCACGTCTTGCCATAGCGCCGATTGCCACGCGTTCTTGAGCTTCTTCAAGGCGCGGTCACGGTCGGCGTAAGGGAAATCGGCGGGATTTGATTCCATGTACTTGGCCGAGTACTCGTCCAGGTTGTCGAGGATGAAGGCCTGGCCGACGACTTCGATGCGCGCGCCGACGTAAAAGTCCGACTTGACAAACGGGGTGCCCCTGCAGGGATTCTTGTGGACACCTCGCTCCATAAACTTGCCTCCTACAACCCATTTTTACCACTGGTCGACACGATCTCGTACCGCCGATGCCGCTGTTTCGCTGGGGGGGTTCCATCACCATGATGGACAAGTCGCAAATCATAAAGCTCACGATAAAGCGTCGGTGGACGTCTTCCGGCTTGGTCGTGTCCATGTGGGCGCAGAATCGGAGAATGATCTTGTTATCCGTTTCGTCCATCGACTTTCGATGCGGCTTGGGGGTGAGATGATAGCACGACCCCAGCGAGTCGATCTCGGACCCGATGCCGTTGTACGGCGGTGGCACGAACGGTTTTGGCTTCTCCGTCGTGTCATGGACGACGAGCGGCTTGCCGACGTCGATGCCGTGGTCGGCATACCATTGCCGCGTGCTGTCGTCCGCGTCCAAGAGCAGAATGTTGCGGTTGTAAATGTTCACCGTGACGCCCACGGCCAAGTGTTCCCAGCTAAAGTAGTCATCGTCGGGGGGCGGGTCGACGTTTGTAAGGGCCGTCGCGTACGGGCCCTCAAACTTGGGCTGTTTCAAGAGGCGGACGCGATTGAGCAGCTTCGGAAACGGATCGCACCCGCTGTTGCGCTCATACGACTCGCGGATTTCGACCGTGTTGTCTGCGAGGAAAAAGTGCACAGTGTACTGATGTTTGGTGCCGTACAGCTTGGACGTGTCGTCCCACAAGGCAAACCAACGCAGGACGTGGCGATCGTGCTCGATGAACCGACGGCGGTGGTCCGACGGCCGCGCAAACTTGCCCAACGACGCCTCCATAAACTCCTTCATCGGGTACTGCTTCTTCCCGTAGTTGGCATCGATGTCTTGACCTGTTTCGCGGGACATGTGGGCATGGCGCATTGCTACATGCAGATGCCGTGTTTAGTTGGTGCAGACGACGCCACGCCCTCCCCCAGCAGCGGCGCGATGGCACAGGGGGAAGATGGGAATAGCGATGCATGCCCTCGACGGGGGAAAAGAACTCGCGCTTACTCGTGTAGGCATCACGCGGCGTTGGCTGGTCGTCCGGAACGGGAATTCCTTGGCCGTGGAGGAATTTGCGCGTGAACGAGTCCGCCGACTGAATGTGGAACGTGCGGCCGTAAAACGTGACTTGGTTCCCGATGTTGATGTCGGCATATGTGTAGTACGCCATGTCGTCGCCGCCACTTTCCGGCTTGGGAATGCGGTGGCGCTTGACAAAGTTGCCTTGCAAGATCCCGCTGTTCTCGACCTACAGGCGAAACACATGACAAGGGCTACTCGAGCTTGTCGTGGGCATGGCGAGGACGGCAGCCCTACCTTGGGTTCGATGATCTGAATCGTGCTGTCCTCGAGGTAGTACAGCACCACGCACTTGCGCACGCGAAAGTTCTCGACGTTGCTTTCGTGCACAGCTTCGAGAAAGTAGCCGTCGAACCGGAGCACCTTTTTGTCCATCGAGATGAAGTTGGGAACTTTCGACTTGGTCGGGTCAAATGGCACGAGCGGCGACGTGTCGGCGGTGGCAACGTCGAGCTGCCGCGTGTACACGTGAGCAGGGACATGGCCCCCCAACACATGTCCTCGAGGCTTGGGCGTGACGTCGCCGTGCCGACGGAACATCATCGGGACATTTTGCTGCTTCTGCAAGTACTCGCTGGGCATGGTCGTCGGGTCTTCTCCGAAGCGAGCGCGGCACTGGAGGTATTTTCGGCCACGACACTCTATTGTTAGACGAGCGAAACCAAAACCGGTTGAGCAACTGATCGAGGTCGACCAACGGAATGCGCTGTACCCCGATGCTGGGATCGAAAATCGACGTCGCGGGTGCGACGAGGGAGTTGTTTCGCTTGCTTGTGGCACGTCGTTGATCTGGACTGGCGTAGTGCATTCAAGGTAGCCAATCTCGTCCAATGCACGGGGTTGCCCCCCGTCGGGAGGAGTCGAGTCCCCTCGCTTCATGATGGTGAAGGAACGAGTGTGCCGTTGTGGCAGTAGACGTCTCGTAGTTGGAGCGTATCCGAATCGATCGATCCATTCAAGGCGACGAAGTGGTGGCAGAAATGCGGTGAATTCAATGGAGACGGTGCCCCCCTGCTCGGCGAGCAACTTTGATCCAAAGCGAGCGCGTCGAGCTGGGGCGAAGCGATGGAGTTGGTGACTGCAAAGCACTTTTTCTTTCGTTACGACTGGTAACCCCATGCGACGCCGACCATAGCTAATTCAAAATTCTGCGCCTTGGTTATTCCTACGGATGTCTGTCGTGACCTAGCCGCGGGATTTGGGTTTCCCAATGTTCTGGACTGCTCGGACGCAATTGCTGATGCAATCGGCAGCCTTCTTGGGCACACTCTTCATGGCGTCGATGACCACTCGTTGTTTGGTGGTGGTTGGGGCAGCAATCGTGGATGGTACAGGCCCTGGCTTCAGTCGCCCGTCCTTCATGGCGGCTCGGGCCTTGTCCCAATTCTTTTCCGAATTTTTCTTGAGACCCATGACATGTGCGTGTTTGGCGAGGCCGACTGCGCCCATACCTGCGGCTGCGAATCCTTCCGCCGCCCCCGAGATGGCCTTGCCCGCTTTCTTCAACGAGTCCGTGCTTGGACCATTGATGGCTGCGCCAATGGCGCCATCGGCAATCACGATGGCCCCGTCGATCGCGCTGTTGACAACGTCCATTCCTTTGGCCATGTTCTTGGTCAACCTGACCATGTTGGCCCGGTCGTTGATCTTTTGGGCATCGGGGGACGCTTTCTTGTCGTGTCCAGTTTGGGTTTTCGCATGCGCTGCAACTGCGGCGTCTCGATGTTTCTTGAGTTTGAGCTCCCCCATCTCGGCCGCTCGCACGGCGATGGCAGGTCCGTTGGCGAACGCCATGCCTTCGACAATTCCGATGGGTGGAACGACCTTATCTCTGATCGCTCGTTTTTTGTCGCCGGCAGCCAAGTGCTTTGCATTGGCGTCCATGTCGCCTGCACGAAACGCATTGTGGGCCTTTTCGTCGTCGCGTTTGATGGCTTCGTTGAAACCTCGGTTGACGACTGCGGCGAAGATTTCCTTGCGAGCTGCTTTGTTCGCGGACATCACTCGATGGTGGCGAAAGCGTGGAGCTTTGTGGTGTCGGCTCGCGTGGGCAGTACACGTCGTCGCCAGTACGACGAGCATGCATGGAAGAAGCCACCACCCGAAGCGCATCGTTGGATCGGTGGCTGCGATCGACAATATTTTCAAATGAACCCAAGCGAAGTCGAGATGATTCACGCACATTGCGACCACAACTGGATCGCCGATGCGAGCACCACCCCGCAACGTATGTGTGTGACGACGCGTCACATCGGCATGTGCGATGAAACCAATGCGCGTGTGGTTGCGCCACGGAAATGATACTTCGACGACCACTGACACCCTCGTCACCAAAGTTTGATTCGGTCTCGTCAGTCGAGAAAGCAGCATGCTGTCCGTGTTGACAGCACCCAACTGGTAGGAAAAAACGGTGTACAAGTCAAAGCGTCACTCGAAGCACGTGATATGTCGCTCTCTGTGCGATGGCCATGCGCGCCACATCGACGACATGAAGGCTCGTGCGGCGATGGAACCGAACGAGGTTGTGCCCTGGCACCTCCGCCTTGGTGGGCGTGATGTTGTGTTGGTGGACTATATTTACACCGTTGCCTATCTCTGGAGAAAGTCCATCCAAGTGCGGTGTCGCTACCATATTAGGTACCTCGGAGTAGTACCGAATCGGTACTTTCTGCGACAGGTCAGGGTAGAGACGGCCAGGAAATTCACGCGAAATCGTTTATACGAGGCCATGCCGTTCGAATCGAGCGATGGATGGAGTCAGTAGTTCAATGCCACAGCCTGGCGCGATGGCGACACAACAGCACCATGCTAAGTGACCGTCATCGGGTTCATGACGCGCAGTCGCTCGGCGATGTAGAGCGGCCCACTGAACAACCTGTTGTGTGGCGACGGGACGAACGAGTCAAGTGTGGCGGCGCCTCCAGGACATGGGGCAGTTTACGCCCAAGTTAAGTCTTCGCAACATCATTGAAACACTCCTTTCTTTCAAAGTGTTTTGCTTTGATACAGCCATAGGGCCGTCCACTCCATTTCGAGATGGAGACTACGATTTGTTTTGGCATGGCAATGTACCGCCATCAGCATATTGTTTTGACAAGTCATCGCATGACTGCCACCGCGCCTGGTGTGCGAAGCACCTACGACAACATGAGTGTTTCCATTCACGGCGCAGTGCTACAACCCGACCTTGCGTTCCGAGTCGAGGGGTCGCTTGACGAGCTGAGCGTAGATTTCGTGCGCCGTGGGTCCTGCGGCCGACTTGGTCTCTGCTTTATCCGACGGTGTCTCGACTTGGGTCGGTCGTTTCGCCTTCTCAAACGTTTCGATCGTCGACTTGGACGTCCACAGGACCTGACCCGACGCCGAGTACGTTCGTCCGAGTCCTGCAAAGTCCTTGTCTTGGTCGATCGCGTCGAAGAAGCGCTCCAACTCTCGAAGCGCTGCCCCTCGAATGCGATGCACAGGTGCCCCCATGTCGTGCGCCTCGACGGCGTCTTGCAACACCCCAAAGTCAAATACACTCGACGTCTTTTTGGCGTGCTCGATCTTGTCCTGGACCCCCTGCAGGACCTCCTTGTCTAGCGATGGCACACCGAGCGCCTTGGCCATCGACGCCACCGTGTTGACTCCCTTGAGCAGCTTGAACCCAGTTTGGATGTATGGCATTGCGGTCGCCATGAATGCCACGTACTCGTCCGATTTGGTCTCGATCTTGATCGGGTACAGAGGTTTCGACTTGTCTGGCAAAAGCGGCGGCACCACCGGTGCCCCAAGCACCTCGTCGATCAGGTACAAATACAGCGGCTCGCCAGGCAACACAAGCTTCACAACACTCCCGATGCCTTTACTCGACTTGACGGCGTTCATGAACCGAGCTCCCATTTCCATCCCCTGCCGAATGAAGTTGGCTGCTTCGTCCAGCACCCCTTCTGCGTCGTCGGCCATTTTCTCCAAGATGTTGAACGGGAGTAGCACGAACGACGTCGGCACGCGGACTTCAGTCGCTTGAAAAATGCCGCGCATGAGATCTTCCTTGGCCTTGCCCACCTGCTTGAGCATCACATGGGAGAGCTCGACCACTTGGTCGAACCGGTCGTTCATGGTCTGGAATCCGCTGGTCACTTGGTCGTTGAGTTTCTCCAGCTTTGCTTCGATTATCTGCAGCGCCGTCGAGCTGTCGAGTTTGACGTCGAAGTACCCATGGCCGAGCATCTCCTTGACGCTGATGCGGTGAAGGGGATCGACAGCCAACAGCTTCACGATGAGGTCTCGTGCGAGCGGGTTAGCCACCTTGTTTTGAATGCGAAGAGCCAACTCGTCCTCGGTCCACGTCGCGGCGCGCTCGATGCTCGAATCATCCACGTCTTGGTTTCGATCCGTCGGCACCAACTCGACGCCGCTGTACATCTGGTACATGAGGACACCAAACGCCCACACGTCAACGGCGGGGGTGGCCTTCTCCAGCGTGTACGGCAGCGGCGCCGCGTTGGGGTCCCCATGGAATGCCTTCACGACCCAACCATGACGGGGCTGCACTTTGGCCCACAGCTCCGGGTTCTCCTGGATATGTGGCGCCCAGTACGACGTGTACTGGGCCACCTCGCCGTCGTTCTTGAGCTTGTAAAACATTTCTACCGATCGAACGATGCAGGGGAATGGAACGATTGGATCGACAACTACCTGGCGGCAACGACCCCGAACTAAACTTGGCGCCGACGGGGTGGTGCATCGGTGTTGCAGCGTCCATGTCGATGAGGCGCATGTGGTGGTCCACTCGTATCACGTTGAGTTTCTTCACGTCGCCGTGCACGACGCCGTTCGCGTGGAGCTGCAGCAGCATCTCAGCCACTTCCTGCAACATGCTTCGGATGTGGTTGTCGTTTGGGCGTTCCTTCAAGTAAATATCCTCCAAGCTTCGATCCGCGGCGGGCATGACCAACATGCACGGGTACGCAGTCATGTCGAGGTCATGGTGGAGCGTCAGATGGGCCACTTGCTCTTTAACGACCAACGGATCGGCCATGGGCAACAGCCCCAAGACACAGTCTGCGTTGTTCAATCCCTGGCGCATGTTGATCTCTCTTGCGTGTTCGTCCGCATTCCGCATGAACTTGACGGCGACTCTGAGCTTGCCGCCGTACGTTCGGTCGCAGAATCGAAGGAACTCAGGCTCGGACACGGTGCCGTCCTTGTTTTGGTCCCACATGTCAACCTCGCGGTGCTGAGATTCCGTCTAGAGACCATGAAAGTTACACCACAAACGCTTGTGGGCATGGCACGGTACCGATTTTGACGCCACGGCGGGCTGGCCTAGTGTTTGGAGGCATGCTTGAAATGCTGCCTTGGTCAAGTGCCCCGATGCCGCATGCATGCCAAACACTTGTTTGAAAATGCCATAGTCATACGCGTTAACGACGACGGCGGTGGCGCTGATGTGGATCGGTGGCCCGTCGAACAGCTCGTACCGACTGCAAAAGTACAATTGCTCGTTGAGAAAGGCCCTCGTTGTCGCATCCGTAATCTGAAGCGCCGTGCGACCATTCGCATCGGTGGCGCACGCAAGCTCCCGAACAAAACTCGCGCGGTGGCGCGCATAGAGAGGGTGGTTGACGACGGCTTGTACCGTTTGGCGTCGTAATTCCGACGACACAGCCAAGGACAAGTCCATGAAGGTTGTCCAGGAATAGTGATGCTTGGCGACTGGGACGACTGCTCCGGTGGCCGGGTCCAGCGAAAACGGAAGATCCTGCAGCAGGAGTCTGAGGCCGGACGCCGGCGTCAAATCGTTCACAAGTTTGTGCAGCAGCAACTTGGACTAGGCGCGGCCATGAATGGACCGTCGCATGAGGTAGGGTACCTTGTACAAGACTTCAAACGGCACGCCGTGCGCAATGAGACCTGCCACAAACGGCCATCGCTCCATCTCCAACGCAACTTGCATCACGGTTTGGTTTTTCTAGCCAGAGTCTGGCGAATGCACATTCGATGGCAGCCATGTAAGTACCGCATTTTTCACCGAGAGGTCCATGCCAGGGTGGCCGAGCAACAGGGTTAACGAAGTTGTCGACAAATGCGCGGCCATGAACAAAGCTGCGTCTTGTTTCTACACAAATTTGTTGGCCATGAACCACGGAGATCGACATGGATGGCCAATATCGTTCGACAGCACTTTGTTGCGATGATTTAGTTGCACGTGGGGGTGCTGGAGCAACAACTTGATGCAGCTATCGTGTCGATGCTGGATGGCCACGATGAGCGGTGTGTTGCCGGCCTGCGCAACCCGTCGGACCACTGACAACAGTCCATCATGTACCTTGCACGTCATGTTAACATCGATGTCGTCTCGCTTGAAGAGAGCTGATACGACGCGCTCCTTGCCCGCCTCGCACGCGTGGTGCAATGGTGTGTATTCGTTCTGGCACCTCTCCATTTGAATTCCAACCGTACGTGCAACTCACTCGTACGTTGTCCTGGAGGTTGACGGGATGCAGCGCTGGATTTTCCAGCAACAGCGCGACAACGACGTCGTAGCCGCTCCTGGCGGCAACATGAAGGGCCGTTTGCCCCGACTACATGGACAAAAAAAAACATCGATGAAACCCGTCCATGACAATGCAGCCGCCCAACTCTAGACGTACTTTGTTTCGATGATTCAACGCGACGTTGGGCTCGGCTAGCAACCGTTTGACGATGTCGATGTTGCCGCCAAGCGCCGCTCCGTGGAGCACAGTGTTCCCGTCCTGCAACACATCGTCGTCTAGCCATGCAAGTGGCACACGGAACAAACCAGAGTCGTCTCGTCGACTGGAAATCGTCCGTCCTGCAAGAGCAACTGGACAATCTCGACCGTGCGCTCTCTCGCAGCCGCATACAGCACGCCCGTCGCCTACACGTTTTTGTTTGAACGTACCGAGTGCCTGTGGCCCCATTACCCCAACGCAAATGTCCAAGTCTGGCCGGGCAAGAAACAACTTGACGCATTGCACCCGTTTCCGCTCCACGGCATGGTAGAATGGCGTCGAGTCAACCTTTGATATACCGACGAGTGAGACAAGCACGAAGGCAAGTCGGGATCACGACGGACGTCTGCGACGGTGTGGACGCTTGACGCAATGCTGGGGTGGCGCAGCAACGCGTCGACTTCGCGACACATGTCGTTCGATACCGCTTCATGCAGGGCAGTGCGGCCCCTCTACCGCAAATCGTGAGCACGCCGTTGAAAACCATCGCGGCATACATGTCCCCGAACGTTGACATCTATCGTGGGCACGGCCAGCAACTGATGGACGACTGGGCCGCGACCATGGACGCATGCTTGTATCAGCGCCGCCGGGTGGCCCTGTGCAAAACACATGAGCTCATGATGACAGCGAACGACACTCGCCTTGTTGATATCGTCGACAACTGCCGCGACTCGCAGCATCCGCGCGACCACTTCACCGTGTCCAAGATGGACAGCTAGCATGAACGGAGTCATCCCGTTCTAAGCAAAGCCCCCCCTTCGTCACACAACGCAATCGAGCGACGAGCACCGACCACGTCTTCGAGCTTCAAGTTTAGCGCTGGGTGGGCGAGAATTGCGTCGACCGCCGCCACCTTGTTGGTCTGGACTGCATGATGCAATGGCGTGTACTTGAACTGCGCGCACGAAATTACTTGTGCCGCTGAGACGCCGATGGTTGTGCACAACATGACCGCACCTTGTTTGCCTGGTGGCACACGTCGGCTTCTGGCCGTTGGGCAAGCATCACGACGGCGTCCACGTGGCCTGCTTTGGCTGCGACGTGCAGCGGCGAGAACCCAGTCTAGCACGATTGTGATGACCGATACAAGAAATCGAGTGGCAGCGTCCACGCACGAGGGTGTCAGCCTCGTTGATGAGGACTTCTTGCCGATGCAGCAAGCTCTCGACAATCGCAGCACCATGGACGCTCTCGGCTGCAACGGACAGCGCGGTGCGGCCATTCTTCGGACGGTAAAGCATCATGGACGTCGGTGGGAATGAACCAACATACTTGGTTGCGCATGTTCACTTGCAGGTCCAGTCGAGTGAGCAACACCTTGGCGCCATCCACCCACACTTGGTCGGCCGCAATCGTCAATGCATACCTGGATCCCTGCGTCGAGTGGCTGCCTTGAGTGCGAACGTGCCTGCGACATCGTCGTGTACCTCATGCGGGGCGTTGACGTCAAGGGCTTCGATGGCAACTAACATGGTCACAATGTGTACATGTTGGCGCAAACACGCGGCGATGAGTGGCCGGAGGCCGTCCTAGATGCGTTGGCGCTTGAGTTGCCGATGAGATCGCGACTTGGAACTGTACCGCGCTCGCAGCGTTGACTAGAGAGGCGTCGACACCCACCAAATACGCTGCAATGTCTCCATGGCCCAGCCAACATGCCAACGCGAGCGGCGTAACGCTGGCCAAGAATGGCTTTCCCTTGCCCTGCGTCGACGACAAATTGAATCGAGACAAACTGCGACCGACCTACTTGGAGCTGCATTTTCTGCGACGAGTGGAGGTCCACCGACTGCGCACAACCCTCGACTTGGCGCAAGTCGCCGCGCTCGACTGCTTCGAAGATCATCGTCCGCCGTGTGCACGTGCTTCCAATCTAGCCCGACGTTTCATGCCTGCAGTTCCAAGTCGAGCGAAACTGTCGACACGATGAAGCGGTGGCCTACCGACCTCCTCCTGCGAGATGCAGCCGAGCGAGGGAGTCGATCCTATCCATTCTACATTCTGAGGCCATCCCTGGGAGGTCCTTCCTGGGCCGGGTATCAAGCCGTGGTCGAATAAAAGGTCGACCGTGGTCTGGTAGAAGCTGCCATGTGGTCATGACGGAGTAGAGGAGGGCAGAGCTCCCGTCGGTCTTAAAACCAAGAGCATGACATCGTTCTTTCGTCCGACAAGGCGTTCGGACCTTTCTGAAATGGCCCGCTGGACCTTCGTGTTTCTAGATAAGGTGCAGAGACTTATGCGCACGTCTCGATGGACCAAACGGACGTGCGCGACACTGCCCATTCTCTCACAGCATGCGAGTGCAGCATGACCGGTGCAAAGATTGAGTGGAGACCTGGGACGAAGACGGAGATGATGTAGGAAGAGGAGAAAGAGAGGAACAGGATGCCATGGCACACCATCGCACGGGTGAGAATGCATGCTATGGGAAAGTAAGTTATTGGCACGTCTAGTTGAAATTTAATTGCCGCCCTTCGCCGCCGACTTGGCGGGAGCCAAAACGTACTGGTAGTACAACGCAGCAACAACGGCCAACACAGACACGACCATGAGGACGTTGTTGCCGCCACCGCTGCTCGGCGACGCCTTCTCCGCCTTCTTCTTCGCGGCCTTCTTCTTCTTCTCTTCGCTTTCCTTCAACGTACCAATCAAGTACTTCTCCAACACCTTGCGCGCGTCCAACGAATGCCCGATGTCTTCGAACTCTTCATTGGCATCCTTGCCAGCCACGTCAAGCACGATCTCAGGACCGCCGGGGTGGTCGTCCAGGTACTTGGTGATATCGTACACCTTCTTGGAGCCATCCTCGCCAAGGATGATCCAGCAGTCGTCTGCCGTCTTGTGGGCCGCGACGTCGGCTTCCGTGTACACCTTGAGCTCGCTCGCCATCGTTTGAGATTATGCCGTGAACGGAGCAGTCATTCGAGCCGCAGAGGCGACGTCATCACTATGGCAGACGACGTTACTCATCATATCATGGTACAAAATTATATAAATTGTTTTATGATTCGTATAGAAAATCAGTCGAATGCATGAACAAAATAACATATGCTGTGGTTGTGATCGGGAAAGTTGACGGTTTTTCGTCGTGGACCCCATCTTTGGTACAAATTTACACTTCAAATTCGTATGCAAGTGTAACAGGGTTGAGAGTTCGAAATGCACCAATCAGCAAGCATTTCCGGATAATGATCCGGAAGGTCACCAAGGAGCTTCGATGGATGGGGCCAACCCTCCCAGCCAGCAGCTTGGGTGCGATGGACGTCGTCGGCATGGCATGGTGGACGGCCGCTCGGTGGAGAAGGCGACTATGAGGACATTGCAGGTTGAACTTGTAGTGCGTATGGGTGTCTATAGGAAGTATCGCCGTGTGAGTGCCGAAGGAGAGGGTATGATGGACACAAGTGCAAAAAAGCCACTTTGTTCCACGCATCCTTGGGCGCATTTGAAGGCAGCATGGCCATCCATTTGCCGCGAGATACCGTCGTCGCAACCACAGTGTGCGTCTGAATGCTAAACATTCAACCGCTATCGGATGCTGTGCTTGGGATGAGGACACAATTGGTGCGATGTCCAGACACCGTTCGAGGTCGCCGGCCTAGAACTTCGTTGCCATGTGCCATTGACACGGATCGCTGAAGCAGCAGTGGAATACATCCATAGCACTTGGAAAGATGTCAATGCTGTACTAGTGCTCCTAAAGAAATAGCATCAGCTCTGTGGTGTGGTTAGATGCGCGTCCAGCCTGCCTTCCAGTTGGCGGTACGACGATGCGCTGGGTCGGGGAGACTCTCATCGGCATCGTCCTCGAACAAGATGCTACCTTGATTCGTTGTGGACGCCAGCCATGGCGTTGGGAATGGGAGGATGGTTGCTCTTTTCGCCACTGAAATGAATCCCTCCCAGCGGCGTTCAAGGGCACAAACCTGTTAAACGTCCATGGGGAAATCTTTCTGGATTGTCATCGCAACTTGACCACCGACGCGACCTCCAGGGACGTGCGAAGCTCGGCGTGTCCACATAGCCGTGCAGTGTGACGTGGAGCCAACTTTATATCGACGCGGCTGTTGGTGCATAAATTGCACTCCTTCGAGGTGCACGACCAACAGAGGTCCTACATGATATCATGTCAATGAGTATCTACCAAAGCGATACTCGTACGCACGTACGACGACAAATTGATTCCAGGATATCATGGACGTTGTTGCGTGAAAGATGGGCCGATGAAAAGGTGTGTCAAGCTTTCCGTCTCGGAGGCGACCACTACAACGCAGCCACACACACTTGCTGGCATCATTGATTGATTTCCCTCGGCATCGTCGCATCAAAGCCCACGTGAGCATGGTTGCCTCCGCTGTTAAAGTCTTTACTCTGGACGAAATTGCCACGCACAACACGGAAAAGGACTGCTGGATCGTGATCGGTCGGGCCGGGTCCAAGAAAGTGTACGACTTCACTTCGTTCATCAACAGCCACCCCGGTGGCCCCGAGTTGGTGCTGGACAATGCTGGCACAGACGTGAACGACCTGTTCGAAGATATTGGGCACACTTCGGACGCCCTCGCCATCATGGACAAGCTGTGCATTGGGACGTTGAAGGAGGAAGTTGCTGCACCCGCCAAGCCCAAACCCACCAAAGCTCCCGCACCATCCGCCCCGAGCGACAACTTTTTCATCTACGTGTGTGTGTTTGTCGTTGCCGCGGCTGCGTACCTCCAGTGCTAACGCCATCATGTTTCATCGGTCTCCGAATATATATATATAACTATCCAAATCCATTCGTCCACCAGTGCCTGCGACGAAATACCTCTGGCATGGAGGCTGCATCTCGAGCAAGTTTGTTGCGCAGTCCGCGGAGCACGGAAAGCACATCCACGTAAACAAAACATGACCGACATCGGAGGGCCATCTCGTACTTGGATAAAGCATACTGGCACTTTCACATGTTTCAAATGTCATCGCTCAGATGGCTAAAAATACACCACCATATTGTGGGTGGACACGTACTTTCAAGGCGCATCATGACTACATGGCGCGTGGCAGATGATGACCCAACGGCGGCGGTTGTACAGCTCGCGATTCAACGGATGGGATCGGCCACTTCGACAGGGATTTCGACATCGCAAATTGATCACGTTGTCAGCTACATGACAGGGTAGGGATGGGCTGTCGCTCACCCTAGTATATCGCTCGAAGTTGCATCTCATCCTCGTCATACGTCGTTGAGTGTAGACAGCACTGGCTCGCCACTGCTGCCGACTTGCGAGTCGCATTGAATAACCCAACTCAATGGACCGCGTAAGTACTCGACCCTCCACGCATGCACGTTTGAGTACCTTGTCAAGTTGAGGTCATGTGACTAAACTCTGACGGATATCGAGCTAGATTGGAGGTGCCAGTGCGTCTGAAGCTAGCGCTGGAAGAAGTTTTACAGGAATGGGACACCATACAAGAAGTCTACCCTAGTGCCAAGTGGGAACAAGCCGCCGTCTACACTGGCGAGGTACAATCTGTTCCGAACGGAGTGTGGAGATGCCATCCGAAATGCCTCCTGCACCACTTTCTTGCCTTGAACGATTTCAAACAGTTCGCTTTTGCGCCATGAGGCACCTGGATGGACAATACTTCTCCCCTTCGAGTAACGTCACAGGGACGAAATGCGACGATAGAGCGCCGGTGAGGCAGTTCCGAACGAGATTTCAGGCATGGACAAGGATGGGGACGCCAGTGTCGAATCGACGGACGGGAGCTGGCGCTGCCTTCGATGCACGTACCAAAATCAATACCAGGACTCGTTTTGCGTCGTGTGCTATGAACACTACTCCGTGTCTGTCGTCCTGGAAGCGCCAGTGACCCCAACGGCCCCCGACTTTGATGCAATCGTCTGCGCGATGCCTATCGCCGAGGAAATTCCACCAGTGCCGCCAATGCACTCTCTTGGAGACGTGTCACCAACGCCCCCTCCACCAATCCCACTCGTCCTTACCGCAACAACAGTATGGACTCAACCGACAACAACCATCCGTTCATGCATATGCCGTTAGGCTTCAACTCCGGTGGCCCCTTCTTCGGCCTTGGACGACTCGTTGTCCGAACATTTCAAGGCTCTGGCATTCAATAAACCGCCTTCTCCCAAATCGAAACCTTCCCCCCAAATGGACGAGGCGGGCGGCGTGCACTCGCAGCGACGAGCCGAACCTGTTTAATTCCAAACACGCCATCATCCCTATTGCAACCACGTAGCACGCTATTCTGTGCAGCAGAATAAGGTAGACAAGTCGTAACCAATATGCAAAGATGGGACGACTGATGTCCGGCAAGCCAGGTAGAATGATTGTAGTCAAGGGCGATAGGGTAGCTCGCATGCCATGAGGCATTCGAGCAACCAAATGGTCGAATATCTTGACGCCGCACCAAATGAAATTCAACTTGGCAGGCATTCCCAAAGCGTGTTCAAAGCCCAACGCAGCCTAGAACGCTTTGGAATCTTCATCCAAGAACGGAATGTTGAGTTGGTCGAGAAATGGCGTGAGCAGCGGCGCGAGCGTTGTTTTTTCGGCGGGCGGGAGCTTGTTTCGAATGTGTTCCAAGTACTCGAATTTTTCGCCCATCTTGACTTTGATCCGCTCGAGTTTACTCCGTGCTTCAGCTGTCCCATCCAGTGTTGCCTTGGCTTTGAAGCTCAAGTAATGGCGCAACAATTCGCTCACGTCGTGAAAGTGGTTGGTCAGTTGGGTCTTGAAATTGCTACAAGGGCAGAACGACACAAGATGAAGTGTCCCAACTCAACCGAACACTACCTCGAGATAAACCGTGTGTCGGTGTGCTTATTCGCTTGGTCCAGCGCATTCGTTTCGTCGCTTTCGTTGAGCACTTCCTTCAATATGCCGCGTGCGTTTGCTGCGCTCGAGTCGCGTGCCGTTAGCAATATTAAACCGATGCAACTGAACAAAACGAGTTCTCCATGTCAAAACCATCGGTTCTGCCGTTCGCCATGCACCGAAAACTATTGTGTTTCGAGGCAAACACTGTCCAAAGCTGTCGACAACGAAGTTGTTGACGTCCATCCATACGCATCCTGGCCAAGCACACGACGCCAGAAATCGCAACTGATTCATGCAATCATCCCTCGTCGACCGAGTAAACGCATGCCATGTCAGCGTCGACGAGTTCACCAGCTCAGTCACGATCACAAACGTCACAGCAACCGCGGCAAAACGTCCAAGCGTGAAACAACACGGCAATTGTCCAGACGACTTTGCACAAGCGCATCCACATGTTTGGCGCATCGATACCTGGAAACGCCGCGGACAGGTCCAACGAACTCAGCATCATGCGAGACATGGCGACTTGAGATGCATGCCACTTGGTCGACTGCCCCGCCCCGCCGCCACTTTCCGACTTGGTCGCCTGCAACTATCCCATGATTTCGGGTTTTAATCAAAGCACGAGCCCGACAAAATGTGAAAAATTCCACGACGGCATGCAACTCCCCACTACTCCAACCACTGCACGCAACAGCGCTACGTACGTTTGGCCTGATGGAGTGGCTATCGTGCTCAAAGTACCGCGATGCATTTTCCAAGCTCAACGGCAGGACGGGAGTTGGAACAGTCGGTGCCAAGTCGTCCAATTCAACGGCGAGCGTGACCGAGTCCTGCGCGGCCGACGCGGCCGTGACCTTGACCTGCAGGACATCGGCGGCATGACGATTGAATTTGGCCAAATTTGTGTCGGTTGTCGCGCGAGCCGCCGTCGGGTCTGGCGCGTCGTCCGTGTACGATGCTGCCAAGTTGATCAACGGGTCGACGTTGGAAACGTCGCGTGGCCCGCTTTGCTTCAGCTTGGCCTCGTACTTTTCCTCGTATCGGGTAAAGAGGTCTTCGGGCTGACCCAGGGCATGAGCACCACCGTTAGCCAAGCTGTTTTTGTCGCGATGGGCGTATTTGGACTTGACAAAAAGGCCCCAGAACTCGAGTCCAGTCATTTTGTCGGGCACTTGCTCCTGGTACGCCAAATACACGACGGGATATTGCACGAAGATCTGGTGGATGATCTCCGGGTTCAAGTTGTACTTGACGGACTTGCCGCCGCTCTGGTTTTCGCCCTGCACATCCGACAAAATCTCGGACGTTTTGCCCGTCCTTTGGCGCTTCGACTGTTCGGTCAACAGGAGTTGTTTGCGGCAAGGCAGGTTCCAGAAATCGTTTTCCGAAATTAGACCGCCTACAAAGTGTTTGTACGAAGATGCGATGGGACGTAGTCCTTGGGGGATACGCTTGCTACCTGTAACCATGTCGGTGTACTGACGCTTTAGTGTGTTGGGATGCTTTTGCAGCAGCTGCTGGCGCAGCTTTAGCTCGGCTTCTGACACGCCTGGTCGCAAGTATAAAATATATAAGAGAGAGAGAACGCAAAACGACGGGGTCGTGCCTTCACCACGCGACGTTGATTGCTGGGAGGGTGGAGTCCATGACGAAATGCAATGGCTGAGTTGCAACTTCGTCCGTTGGAGGTCGTCGTTGTTGGCAAACTCCAGGATGAATGTCGAAATAGGTGGCTGTGATCGCACACGGAACCGCATCAAAAACCGCGCTGCCTTGGTCGCGGACGCCCCCGCGGCGTTCACTTGGAGGTCCTGAATGTCCTTGAATGCGATCGACAGTTTCCGTGTCGCTGTCTTCATCCACAGCGCTTCCCGCAGCAAGATCACAGCTGGAACTTCTTCCTTCTTGCCGCCTTCTTTCTTTTCTGTGCACTTGACGTGCACCGCGCCTGGTGGCAACCCTTCCGTCTCCTTCGCCATGTTGGACGATTCCGAGATGAGGCGAATATTGGACAAATATTGGACCGAAACAAGCCAATTTTCAGATTTTTTTGGCATGTTTTGAGGCAACAAACAGCACACTAATTCCGGCCGAGGGGTGACATCCGTAGGTGTACTAGCTAATCCTGCGAGGTCTAGTAGTACTAGTTAGTTGAAAGGACGCTAGTAACTAGTCCGAACAGCAGCGCTGGTCATCGAGTCAAACATTTGGCCACACGATGCCCACAGAGCTCGGCAGAGCAGCACACAAACTCTGCTTGGGGAGTTCACCTCGGCCACACTTTCTCTGGTCGACCAGCGGCTTGAAAATGCTCCATTGCCAGTGTGGTGTTTGCAGTACAAACGTCCAGCTCGGCGTGTGATCGACATGGCACGCGAAAAGGCGCGCCACCATCATAACAAGAATTGCGGAGCTTTCGCGTGCGGGAGAGGATGCGGCGGGCGAAGTAAAAGTTGCAGACATGTTGGCCTTTACGCGTTACGCGGAGAGGGGAGGGCATGTTATCGATTTCTGATTGCTATGCATGCTCCACACTCGTCGTCCTCATGGTGGGTGGGGACGGGCGACCCCGCGTGTGGCTCCAGCCGTCCCCACATGAGGAGGTGGAGATAGGGGCGTATTGCAATAGCGACTAGTGCGAATGTACGATGTTGAATTCGTGCATGGAGGATGCGCCGAGTTCGAGCGACTGAAATCCTGGTGCTAGCAACAGTCTACACGTCATTCGCGCGGCCATTCTGGGATGCAAAGTGGCGTTCATCCATCCTCCTTCCAAATGAATTTTTCTGCATCCTATCCTTGCAGCACATACTTCTTCTGGCGCATCAACGTGGGCGCCGTTCTCCACCAGCATCTTGGCAACATCCACGCGACCTTTCTCGGAGGCCTTGTGGAGTGGAGTCCATCCACTCAATTTTCCAAATGAATGGGGATGTACCATGGCAAACACCGTGCAATGAATACGACTATTTGGAGAGTTATTCATGGAAAGGACTCGCCATCCAACTCCGCTGCAGCTACACAGCCCAGAAAGACCAAGCGACGGCAACCAAACCCACAGATATCGCAATTTCGCCAGCCATTCGAGCCCCGCTTCGCACGGACGTTGTTTCGGGCGT
>NW_008580184.1:145951-146959 GCF_000520115.1 Aphanomyces invadans | reverse complement strand
GTTGGGGGGATTGGGGGGCCAGTGGGGGTCCCGGTTGGAGGACCAGTTGGTGGTGGTCCTATGGTTGGCCCAGGTGGTGCGCCCGGCAATGGTGGCATGAACTTGCCGACCCCCGCGGCGTCCGTCCCGAGTCCGACTCCAGCCAACTCGATTCCGTCCAACAACCAAAACAACGGAGCCCAGCCGCCGAACGCCGGGCAAAGCGACCTGAATCAAGGCATGAACGGCAACATCAGTCCAAACGGAGGGGGCCAAGTGCAAGGACCTGCCAACGGTGGGTTGAACGGGATGGCTCCGATGCAGGGTCTCGCCAACGGTGGGCTGAACGGGATGGCTCCCATGCAGGGCCTCAACAATGGTGGGCTGAATGGGATGGCTCCCATGCAGGGTCTCAACAATGGTGGGCTGAACGGGATGCAAGGTCCTGTGAGCAACGGGCTGAACGGAATGAGTCCGATGCAGGGTGTAGACAACGGTGGAGCCTTGGGTGTGGACAACCAATTTGGCATGGCGAACAACGGCAACATGGGTCTCGGAAACCAGTTCGCTAACAACATGGGCGGGGGGGCTGCGCCCGTGATGGGGGGAACGACGAACGGCATGGCAAACCCTGGACTGCAGCCGGCCAGCCCCATCCCCACCCCTGCGCAATCCATTCCAGTCAACGGACCTCCAGCGGGAAGCGGGACTGTCAACAACGGAGTGCCATCCTCGATGACTGGCGGACAACTCGGCAGCATGGGCAACATGATGATGGGGACCGGGGGCTTGGGAAGTGGAGACCTGACGGGGGGAATGGGCAACCCGATGATGGGAGCGGGGGGAACGGGCGGTGATCTTGCCGGGGGCATGGGGATGGGTGGAGGCTTCTCTGCGGGCCCATCCTCTGGGATGATGGGCGGAAGCACCGAAGCTGACCTCAACATCACGAACGCCACGCTTGTCCCGAAGACCAACATGACCACCAACGCCACCACGTCTGCGCCAACAACCACGCATGCTGCCACG
>NW_008580184.1:138993-145851 GCF_000520115.1 Aphanomyces invadans | reverse complement strand
ACGCCCGAAACAACGTCCGTGCGCAGTGGGGCCCCCATGACAAGTACAATGGCGACTGCTGTAGCTTTCGTGGTGATGTCCATTGCTCTGTCTGCGGTGTAGATGGCAAAGGTAGTAGATAATATGCAGAACGTCATGCACTACATATTGTTACATGAGTGGACCGTGACGAAAGTTCGTATGAGGTACATGTAGCGACTGTTCAGGGATCACTTTCATGGCGTGCGAGTTGTGCGACCACATCAAGGGGCGCATACGCCAGATGCGCAATTTCCTGTGGCCTGCTACTAATCACCGCGACCATGTCTTGGCGACAAATGGCCACTCTAGTTCCTTGCATCAGGCTAGCGTCGTTTGAACTTCTCCTGTGGACCATCTCATTTTTAACGGGCACTTCTTCTCCCTTTCCCATGTGCCAACCAACTCGGCGTCAACGGTCACAATTACTTTGGAAGTTGCCCCATGCGATTCACGTCGACGTCACTGATTGTAGCTGCTGCTGCCGCCGCCATCGCGTTCTCACTGGAGACCAACATCGCTGTGGACAGCCAAGTTGAAACGTTGCCGCAGCGTATTCGTTTCGGTAGTCCCCCGGAGAACCGTCCGACCCCCGCGGCTTCGGTTCCCTCCACGGATGATGCGGACAACTTTCCCACGGATGCCCCTGGCACAACGCCCAGCCCGACAGAACAAACTGCTGGACTGGACAGGCCTCTCGACGTTCCAGCCTTTTTGAGCTCCAACTCGACGACCCCGCCCCCACATACCACGGCTAAACAAAATGATGCTTCGACGGCAAGCGCTGCCGCAGCGACGACGGTGGCACTAATGGCCTTCTTCGCTTACAACTAAGCGTAGGATGGCGCGGCCTCGCTCGCATGGAGAACGAGCACACTAACATTGCATAATGAACTGATTTGATATCGTTCTGCTGCCCGTCTGCGCATGGTGGCCTGACAGTTTGCGTGGTGGCGACCTTGTCCTTCGATAAACCAGGCAAATAGACTGAACACCATCGAGATATCTGTTCCAAATACCGCCAGTTTTCAATTGTCCCATGCGCATGTATATCGTCTCGGCCGCATGTGCTATGAAGCTAACGGGACCTACCGCTGCATTTGAGCTACCTGAGTGTGCCCCCGGCTGCCGCGAAGGTGGAACGACTGGTTGCTATGGGTGTCCAAATTGGGGCTATGCTATGGACCCGTACGCAGTTGGCCTAGCCGATGGGACGGTGATTCTTCCGACGGCAAGTCGAGCTGCTGAAGCCGCCCCAATCGTCGTCGGCAGTGCGGATGGCGGCCTTGGGGGAGCTGGCACTGAAGGGGGAGTCTTGGCGAAATCGGTGAGCGAAGGGTCCCCACCAGACACCCACTCCATTCGTACCAGCGGTGGCACTTTCGTTCAACTCGCATCGTTCCTCACGATACTGGCAGTCATGTTACCGCTGTTCCTCCTGCTAGTTTAAGGGAAGCTGAATGCATGGACAACATTTGAAAGCGAATAGTTGTCGACGTTGCGTCTGAAAGCTGCTCTCGACACTCTAAGCCAACGACACATACGTTGGAATTTTGGAGCGAATGATTCGGAGGGCTTCCGAGCCTATCGAGTCGTCAAAAGATGATTGCGGCTGGATCCTGAACGCACCTCCGTTTCTCTCGAGCGCTGCCAGAGTCTGGTCAATCGGGCCCTTCAACGCTTTGTTGGTGTACTTGCGATGGACTTGTTGTATCAACTTGGCCAAGTGGACATTCATGTCGCCCCCCACAGCTTCCGACACCAATCTAGCTCGCACACACGGCCCCCCATGAATTTCAATCACTGCTGGGCATGAAAATCTACGCACTGAATCGCATGGAGCGCCACCGTGATGACGTCGTCGTCCGTGGCCATGAGGGCCCCTCGAATTGGAGGAATGAGTAGGCCCAGGAGGGGCCGAACTTTGTCGTCGGCGCCCTACAGCATTGGAGCAGTTGGCAGCGATGTTCCGCGTGGGCGGGCTTACGTTAGCCCCCATCAAGTCTTGGAATCCCTGGCGCGCGAGAAACACAAACGGGTGATCGGTTTCGAGGAACCCCTCGCAACACGTGACGAGGAGGGGGTTGTAGTCGAGCTCTTCTGGCGGCGTATTCCACTGCAGGCTGTTCTTAATGCCTCCGTGGTTGATCCTAGAATCCCCGGACGTCGTGACCAGTTGGCGCCGCAGCGGCTTGTAACTAAGCAGAGAATCGGCGTACCGGCAAGGAATGTTGCCCGCTTGATACGACGCGCCAAAGTTGGTTTTCGACTTCTTCTTGGTACTCCACGGGTCCGCTTGTTTATGCTTGTTCAGCGATGCGGATGGAAGGCCGTGCATCTTGACCACAGCTAAGCCAATGCCCCCTTAGCCCCATACGATTGTGTGCAGTCTTACGAGGGGCTGTGGTTTTTTCCAGCTGGTTATTGTTGGGTGGGGACGGTTTGGCTCTGGTCAAACCAGCGGTAGGGGGGTCGGCAACGTTTTTCTTGGAGGTCGCGACAGCGACGGTGGGCGGGGCATCTTTATCTGACCTCGAATTGCTCTGCCTGGCTCGGCTGCCATCTCTTGGCGCAGACAGAGGCTTCTTCTTCTTCTCCATAACCACCGATGCTTGATTGTTGGTTGGCGGCGTCGTCGTTCGCGTAGCGCGAGTCGTCGACAGCGGGGCGGCTTTGGCACGTATCATGGAAAGTTAAAGAGTGGCCGAAACGTATAATTAGACGCCAGGCTGCATGTCCAAGCAGCCTATGCCCCCCCTCTGAAACTGTTGAGAGTTGCGTGGTCGCACCGTCCATGGTGCAGGTCAAGCACGGAATTCAATGAGCCCGTGCGCGAGCTGGACGTTCGTCGATGGCATAAAAAGTTTTTCACACCAGCCGTGGGTGCAAAAGGATGGCCCCGACACCCCCCCCCCAACTCGGTCAGCTCCATAACAACGTGGTCATGTGCAATCACAGCAGCGATGTACTGCCCAGAGGTTGACGTATGCTTCGTGTCACTCCAAATGAACAAACGAACGAGCTGGAGGTGTTATGTGGGCTCCGACGCGAAGAGCAGTTTATGTGTGTGCTTGAAAGGACAGTTCCTGGGGGGGCATTTGACCTCGGAGCAGTGCTGCCACCGACGCCTACTGCATGGAGAAGGAGGATTCGAGGCGAAACAGCTCACCGTGGCACGTCCCGAACACTTTTCCCTGTCGTCATGGTGGTCGAGCCATCAATTAACGTTTCCGTGCAAGTGCATGCGTGGTGTAAAGCTGCACGTGTCTATTTTACACATCTACAAAGCAAAAGCGTGCGTCAAATCTCGTTAGAACAGTCCTCGGTGATCGTCTAGCTCATCTTCCGTGTCGCATTGTTTGGTGAGGACGATGTGGTCGAGGCCGGTTTTTCGAGCGCCCAACGTCACGAGAAAAGCCCCACCAAGCAGGAGGGGCGCGGCCACGATCGCCGATACATCCGGCGGGCCTTGAACGCCAACGAGGTAGCCCATGAAGCCTCCAAGCAATGGCTCCCACAAGACCGCCACCGATATAAGCAGCGGGCTCACGTACTTGACGGCCAAGTTTGCACAAGTATGACCGAGCATGCCTGAGACTGCGGCGGCGCCAAATGCCAAGCCAAACCGACGAGTGTCCCCGAGGAAACCCCAGAGCGCCGTTGAGCCGACCCCAACGATCGACGTTGTGGGCTCGAACACCAGGGACGCCACGGCCAGCTCCACCGTGGCAATTGCTGTCACCGGCAAAGCGTACGCAAACAGCGGCATCCACTTCCGGCACCCTGCCCCGCCCTCCAAGTACACAAGGATAGCCAGAGCCCCGAGCATTGCAGCCGCGTTGCCCGCCAGGGTAACTTGATGGGCATTGTGTTGCTGCGAACTTGTGGCCAACAGCAGGACAACGCCGGAAAACCCTACGACAGCGCCGAGGACTTCGAGAGGAGTGGGGGGGAGGGCTGGAAAGGGACAAATGACCGTGCGAAACCACGACGGATCGGACGGCGCATCGGCTGGGAGGAGGGCATGTGCTTCAGTAATGACCACGGCCGGCTTGGACTCGGACAGGGGCAGGCATACCCGTACCACGTTGCTCGGTGTCCCGCCTACCATCCAACGATACGCCCACCGCATCGCCATGATCACAACCAGCAGCAGCGGCGTCGAGCTCACCAGCAGGAGCGAGTCCAGCAGCGACGTGTGCGCGACACTCCACCCCCACGATCCAAAATGCACGCCAAGCGCCAGACCGATCGTGACCAACAACGGAATGTTTCGGCAAAACCTGGCCCAAAACGCAGGGTCTTGCAGCGTCGGATGGTGGCGCCACTCGTGCGCAAACCCCACAGCTTGCAACGCGACCGTAAGCTGGAGGCGCCAGCACGCCTGCATCAGAGGGGGCGTCTCCGGGAGCAAGGCAAACCACACCCCACCCGACGACATGGACACCACGGCGACGACGAGGATGGCATACGCCCACCACACTGGAGCTGGCGCAGTCATATCGACTTGCTCCCGTTCAAATCTCAACTGATATCGTCGCGACGTGTACTTGGGTCGTCGGGTGGTTGTGTGGCACATGACCAACGAATCCATGTGGCTCCCGTCCAAGTTGGCAGTGCCACCGATTTCGACAGGTGGGAGCCATTATCTGTGCGAAAATCGGCAATGGCCAGTGGATCGTGGGGCGCCCTGCCGAATCGTGACGCGAATCGAGCGCGGTGTCGAGATCGCAAGTGTTACAGCTGCGACACCAAAACGACATGTGCGAGTCGACAGGTGGGGAGGGTGCAGCCCAGTTCTCAGCAACGACCTTCTCAAACGATGTTGAAAGGCGGCAGACGATGTGGCTGGACGAATTTTGTGCGCCACCCGTGACCAGGGACGGGGACGGGACTGGAAACCCCATCGGCTTCGTCAAGGTTAACATACCATGACAGGCGAGCGCCAACTCGGCGTCGCTGCAAACTGTAACAAAGCCGCGTGGAGGCGCCCGTCTTTATGGGCGGCGGCATCCACTCTTTTATGTGTGTATCGTTCTTGTCCATTGATCTCGCACTGAACTCGTTTTGCTTCCGTCAGCGGGCACGCAAGACAGGTCGACCGTGCTGCATGGCACTCACAGTTCCAGTGGACCTTGCGCTTCAAGGGATTCGACAGTACGACTTTCGTCACGTGCATGCCGCTTCCAAACGTTGGCTTCATCGAGCTATGCTTACCTCCTTCTCTCAAGTCATCTTCTCCCTGGAAACATGTCTTTGGTTGTCGTTCCATGGACTTCCCCCCTGAACAACGTTCTCGTTGGCGGGTGGTGCATAGGCTTGTCGTCTACCAAGGACAATGGACGAGTGCGACATTCATTTGTCTGGGAGGGCTGGCTGCTCATTGCATCACTGCCTGCAGCTGTCATCCCAAAATGTTTCCCCCGAAAGAGCTCCTCGGGGCGGTGGCGCTCGCTGCGGTCCAAGCACACCGCCGAGTCTTGCTTTGAACGCACGGAATCAACTCAGACACACTTACCAAGCGCCATTGCCCAGAATCGTCCGATTCCGATGGAAATTCCATCCAAATTCAAAAGTTTGAGCTAAATCGCTTTGATTGGGTAAAATTTGGAGGATGCCGAGGCCATATCACTGAAAATGCAGCAAAACCGATTGCATTTTTAGCGAATTCAATCGAAATTGTTCGTGGTATTGAATGGAACGATCCTAGGAAATGCCCCAAACGTTCTCCCGTGGAACGATCAAGTTCAAGGGAACGATCTCTGCTGCGAGGTGCCGCCGAACCGATGGCAAGTACCGACGCGGGGTTCCAGCTCCAGGACGAAGCAGACGCCACTGCCGAGAACGCCGTCAAAGAAATTCGCCCGTCGCCGCCACGGTGGTCGTATGTGGTGCTGGCCGTCGCCGTGCTCGCCATGTCGACGGGCGGGATCTGGTTTGCGCTGCTGGGGACATTTGGCACACCACCGCTGATGATGGCTTGCTGGCGGTTGACCCTGACTGCGTTCTTGCAGTTGTTTGGTGTTGCATTCGAACTGCATGCTGTCAACACTGCTGGGCTCTGGCGGCGCTTTCGCCAGTCGGGGGTGCTCTTGACCTGTTCTGGTGTGGCTTTGGCCATTCATTTTGGAAGTTGGGGCTGGAGCGTCTCCCGAACGACTCTCCTGGATTCACTGTTGCTTGTGAGCTCCGTGCCGCTGCTCCTTGTCTTGATCCAAACCGTGCGATGGTTGTTTCGTCGCTGCATCCGCACGGCTCCCGTGGAAAGCCATGGGGCGGCGCATCTGCACCCGGTCACACCATCTTCTGATGATGTACTTCAAGGGCCGTACGTGTCCGTTGCAGGCGAGTCGCCGGCCGACTCCATGACGGCTTCACAATCGATGTCGTGGTTTCAACTCCTTTGTTGCCCATTGCACCAACTTCCCCCGACATGGTTGGAGGCGCTGGGGGCGCTCAGTGGATTTTTGGGCGTGCTTGTGCTATTACTTCTTACGCCGGTGGCCGTCGAAGCGCCCAACTCCACGGCTGTGGCTACGGTGGCAGGCAACTTGGCGGCTCTACTCGGAGCGGCCGCGATCATTCCGTACTTGGAGGTCGGAGCGAGCTGCCGGCAGTTCATTCCCCTCTTCATCTATGCTTTTCCAGTCACGTTGATTGCAGCAGTGACACTGGCCGTGGCGTCGCTGGCCTTTGAGCCAACGACACGAGTGACGTCGGTCGGGCCAACCGCGTTGTTTGGGTTTTTTGGCCACGCGGAGCGAGCGGGGTATGCCCTCAGCGCAGCCGCTGTCTCTGGGATTGCAGGCCATACACTCATGAACTTGGCTGTCAAGTACG
>NW_008580184.1:132243-136973 GCF_000520115.1 Aphanomyces invadans | reverse complement strand
CGAACTGTGGACTACGGATACATGGCAACCCAAATGATCGATCAAATGACGGACCACCTCGTCGACCCTGCGCTCAGCGAGTGGGTGCTGCCGTCATTCAGCACGACGACGTTTCACGACCGCATCGTCGGCAGTGTTGTCATGATGGCGTCCATGAAAAAGTACTTTTCGTACAAATTCGAGCTCCAGTGCGGCATCCCGACGGTGACGCTGCTCGGGACTGGCTCGGATTGGGAAGACATTCGCCGACGAGCGGACAAACTCGCCACGTTTGGTGATCTGACAACAAAGTGGATGAGCATGCTTACACCAGTGTTGGACCAATTCGTGGCAGCGGCCGCCAACAAGCCCGACGTCGAGTTTTGGCAGCGCATCTGCCATTCTGTCTCGCACGGGTCGGGATCGTGCCACCTCAGCGGGTGGATCACGGTCTTTTCAGTGTTTGACGACGCGGGCGCGTGGCAGGGCGTCATTCCGTACTTGGAGGTCGGAGCGAGCTGCCGGCAGTTCATGCCCCTCTTCATCTATGCTTTTCCAGTCACGTTGATTGCAGCAGTGACGTTGGCCGTGGCGTCGCTTGCCTTTGAGCCAACGACACGAGTGACGTCGGTCGGGCCAACCGCGTTGTTTGGGTATTTTGGCCACGCGGAGCGAGCGGGGTATGCCCTCAGCGCAGCCGCTGTCTCTGGGATTGCAGGCCATACACTCATGAACTTGGCTGTCAAGTACGTGAGCCCCCTCGTTGTGGGTGTCGCCGTGCTGTGGGAGCCGCTCTTGGGGTCATTCCTGGGCTATTTTGCCAACGTCCAAGGCCCTCCGGACGTCATGTCGTTAGTGGCAACTCCTCTTCTTCTCGGGGGCGCTCTTCTGGTTACCCTTGGTGGTCGAGGTGGCCCGTGGGTCCTTCCCTCCTGTCGCCGAGCTAGTGTAGTGGAGTAAGGAGGTTGCTTTTATTGACGAGAGCGGTTGGTCAACTATAAATACACGGCCGCAGTGTCGTCCTGTTTGGATTGTGCAGCGCGGGTTCATGACAGGGTGCGCCACTGCTGCACTCTCTCCTTGCCAAGTCGTTGCTGTTCATCGTGGTTTTCAACGCAGGCGCGGAGGATTTCCGTCGATGTCGCATGGCCAGCCTCGCTCGTACGTATGTGAGTACGACGTGTGTGCGACCGACCGTCGGAACCCGTAGTGCCGCCATGTTTGGTGCCGGTCCGACGCTTCAAGCAGGCCCCTCTACGTACACTCCCCCTGTGGCATGGATCGATCCTGACTGCGTCAAACACAGGGCTGCACAGAGCGGCCACGACCCTCGAGGCCGGAGTTTTGGAGGCGGTAGCAGCTCGTTCAACCCATTCGCTCACGATGGACAAGGGCACTACCACAACCCGTACGATATCAACCCTGTCCCGGCCAACACGAACCCGTCGCCATCGCCAGGAGTTTTTCACTCGATAGGCGGTTCGAACAAGTAAGTGCAGCTCGGCGATCGAGAGCCATGCACGTCTGACTCCGTGTACAGGCGACGTGGCCAAGCGCCGCTTGCTGGAGCTCAAAGCTATGAAGTTCCCCGACTCAGCCCTTCTCCTGTACGTAGTGACCGATGACTGTGGAATCGGAGCTCCGGGTACTCATCAGCCTCACAGTCCACCCCTCTCGCGGCGCCGCCACCACAATACCATGGCGGCAACTTGTATACTCCTACCACGGCGTCGTACCCACGTCCCCACGCTATGGAACCTACAACTCTGTATCAACAGCAGCAATCGCAACAACCCATGCATCGACCGCACCAACCTCACTGGGTCGCCCCTCCACCGCTGTGGAATAAGTATGTTGAGGTCATGCTCGAGCCATTGCCATGAATTGCGAGGAACGCTAGATGCGACCCGAGGAGCCGTTCTCAAAACAACAACGACGAGTTCCAGCACGTCGATGGCCGCCCCATGTCGTCAGACAAGTACCAGCAATCGTCATCGCAACGACCCCCGTCGTCACGCAGCACGCTTGGATCCGCCGGGGCGATGGCTATGATGACTTCCCAGGTCCGTCATTTGTTTAGAGTACCTAACCATCGCGGTACCGTCACCGTTGGTATTGCAGGACGAACCGGGATACGGCTACACCGACAACAACCAGCGCCAACACCAGCCCTCGGCCAGTTCCGCCGCCCCTCCACAGTCACACCGTCCTGACATTTACCACCACATCCCATCGAATGTCGCCCCGTCTCCGTCCAAGTCTGTGGCTCAGTGGAGCGGCACAGGCAACTTTGGACACAGCAGCACTCGAATTTCGAGGCCCCCTGGAGGCCATAGCCAATTTGTCTTGGGATAGCAAGTACGCGTGCATCCATTTGGGAACTGGCGTGTGGGCTCTGGCCTTCCATCTGCCGCGCCATCGGCTCCTCGGTCCCGCAACCGCGGAAGCGCGAGGAAGCGGTGGCACACCTTTCTAATTGTTGCAATAATTCTAGTATTCAGAATTTTTTTGAACGGCTTTTTTAAACATCCCGTAACCTGTATAATCCGATATGGAGGTGATATTGAAATAAAAAGGATTTTCACATTTACTCGGGGCATTCTGCAATGTGGAAGACCCTTGCGTACAACAAGGCGGTTCCTGAGCCCAAGGCGCCCGAGTCCACCGACCCAGGGGTCTCCGAGGTCGCCCCGAAGGGTACGCACATCTGCAACACGGTTCTTCGTTGATGCTCATGGGACTGCTTGGCCACAGACGTCCCAGAAACTGTGGTGGGGAGACTGCAGAAAGTTCTCGAGTACTTGAACTCGATTGCAAACCACGCTGCGGTCACTGTGCCGCAAATCTACCAAAAGACGGGCATTGTACTGTCCTCAGCTCGTCTACAGGTCGTTCTCATGTGTCGGTATCGCAGGATCTGGCTTCGCCTGGCGAGTACGAAGTCTGCGATCGGGTGCGAAACAACCCAAAGGTCCGGATTGAAGGGGACAAGATTGCGTACAAGGCCAAGTTCGACATTAAAAGCCGCAACGACGTCCTTCGACAACTGAATCGGGTCATTTCACCGCATGGCCACGTGCTTCGTTGGCTCACAGAAACGCATTAGTCTCCTGAAGGCATACCCTTTCGTGATCTGAAGGATTGCTACAAGAACGTGGAAGACGACCTCCGCGATCTCACGCGCATTGGGACCGTTATCTGCATCCGCAACACGGAGGACGGCAATGACGTGTACTACCCGCGTGGGGCCCAATTCCTTGTCGAGTTGTCGGGGACTGGTCTGGTCGAGCACGGTGAGGCACTGTCCCATCTATTCCAGTCGTCATGCACTTGCGTCCGAAGGATGCTACATGGTGGCGACGAAAGAAGATATCACGAACGAAGTCCGACGTGGCGACGCTGTCAAAGTTGGGGACCACTGGTTTCGCGTATCGGCAGCACCCAAGGTACGTTTATGGCAACGATGCCGTTGCAATGTCCATTCGATATTGCATGAAGCAGCATGGTTGATGTGCTTTATTCATGTACTGCGACTCAACTTGATGTCGACCTGCTTTTGCCTTTGTTTCATTCGAATCACGATGCGCGAGCCAGACTGGCGGCGGCAGCTCCCAGCCGCAAATGTTTATGGCTGGGATGGCGTCCAAGAGCGTATCGTCCGTGCGCGATTTGAATTTGTCGGCCACCAAGAAAACACGGTACATGATGAAGCTCAACATTAGTTTCAATTCCATCTCACGGCGACGCATCCATTTGTAGCTACCATTTGAACTTTGACGCGGGGCACTTGCCGCTCGATACCGCCTATCCCGATCCTCGGGGAAACGTGTCCATGCTGCAGCGCTGGGATGCCGCACCAAAACCTGGTCGTGGACTCACGGTGCCTCTCCTAAAGCACGGTAGCTATCATCTCCTCGACCTGAACTCGACCAAGTCATTTTGGCACCTCATAGGTTGCACGAACGACGTGCGGCAATTGTGGCGTGATACCTTGCGAGACTGGCCAGCCGATCGGCTGTCGTTGGAGAGAAAGCTGCTGCAATGCGGGCTCATGACGCGAGATATGCACGAAGCCAACTTGCATCGATCGAAAATGCGCAAGGTATGTTTTGGGAGCATGTGCAGTCGTTCTCTCGGGACAAAATGGTCGAACGATTTGGTTCTCGGTAGGTCCACGGCAAAGGCAACAAAAAGGTTATGCGACAGCGCAAGCAACGCGACATTAAGATCACCAACACGCACTTGGTCGGGACAGCCCTCGGCGAAGCGCTTGCCAAAGGCGGGAACGACAGCTTTACTCTCGGGTCGACGCAGTACCAAAAGTCGTAATATCCAACACCAGCCTCGACAACGCATGCTGCATTTTCTCTCGAAATCTTACGTCCAACAGTCAGTTCGCTCGAGGTTACGTCGAGCAGTCTTGTGAAGGAATGCGAACGGATCGACGGGGATTCGTTCACATTCAGATTACCCGAAGCACTTGGAGCCATCGTCCTGGCGTTTTCGTGCGACAGGCTTTTCAAATTGCAAAACGCGTCCATGCGTGCCGCACTCATGTGCGGGCTCTCGTGTCTACCTTCCGTTGACACGAGCGTATGTTGTCCTGCTGCTTCGCTGCGTCGGCCCTCGCGCGCCATACACGACAAAGATGCCCACTCCTCTGTTCAGAGTGTCGAGCTGGCATTGCCATCCTGGTGCATTTTGCAGTCGTGCATTCGTCAACTTCATCAAGTCGACTCCATTCCATCGGG
>NW_008580184.1:109217-131288 GCF_000520115.1 Aphanomyces invadans | reverse complement strand
GGCTGGGGCAATCGAGGATGCCTCCGATTTCCATGACATGTCCTGCGTACGGTCGCCCCATTCATGGCGCTGTTTATGACGTCATCGTTTTGAGTCTTGAAACTCTTTGAAAGATATTGCTTCATGTCGCCTTCTCGCACATCTGCCACTGGGGAGGATGCTTAGGATCCTGTCCGAGCTAGTTGTACAATACGATGCAACGTTGGTGACGACTTCTCGACTCGCTAGAGGACTGCAGTGTGGTGCTGCCCCATCCCCTGGCCTTCGAAATGCGATTCTGGGTCCACTCGGATCGAACATTGCGAGCATCCGAGTTGGTCGAGCCTGTTGCCCATGCTTTGGGTCGCGCCCAACAATGGGACAAGGCCCTCGTATCGGAGAGCGTGGCATTAGCTCGACGGACATTTTGCAGCGTGCTACCGCCATGGGAGCAGCTCCGATCGTGTTCAGACCAAAGGTTTCGTGACACATGTGAGCCTTCAAATCAAGTACATGCCAGTTGGCCCACCAAGTTTACATCGTCCACTGGAATACCCACCACATCGAAGAAGCGTCCGAATCATTCAACGATGACATGCTTACACGATAAGGTACTGGACTGAGCTGGCCGCCGACTGCTCGTGGATTTGAAGGGAAATCGTTCCAGCTGTGTTCACGAAATGATCCACTCCAACAAAGATGCGCTGCCGATGGACGCGGCATTGCCTCCTCGACTCGACCAGTTGAACAAGCACGCCGGAATTGGAGTCGCCGCCTTGGCTAGCATCTTGATCTTCAATGCGATGCTCCAGTTGTCTGTCTGGAACATCCGTCCGCTCGGATAGCAACTCGTCGTCGTCATTTGCATTCTCGTCGTCGAGGGAGGGCGGCACGAATGATGCTAACGCCCACGTCCCATCCTCCAACGCCACCGTGACAATGGATGGTCGAGATTGCGCGGACGATGGAGACCACGGCTCGTACAGCCGCACGACACTCGCCACAAGTGCAAATTGACGTTTCGACTGTCGCGAGTTGAACTTTGTCGAGGCATACACGCCAAAGATGCCACCTCGGGGACGTTTCGGTCGTGCTATGGCATGGGTTTCCATCGAGACGTCAAGATCAGGGGGTTGGTTGGGTGGTGGCCCGGGGGGCTTCGGCTGGCGTGCACCCTAACGATGTCATGAGGAACGACGGGACCAAGCCGAGCACGCCGTACGATAGGACGTCCACGTCCGCGCCGCTTCGAAGCCGGTGTTTCTGGCAATGTCGCGGGCTGGTGTGGATTTGCCTGTGTGTAGAGAAGGTAAAGGTGTCTGAGATCGGGACGACGGGGCACCATGTATGGGGCTGGTCGGCCGATAAGGTCCAAGTTGACGTGAAATGGAGGGTGATCGCGGTTCGGAATGACCAGCAGGGTCGGGCGAGTGCCGGACGACTGCATTGCGGTCCGTTGCACGGTACTAGTAGTTGCGTTCGCCGCCGTGTTTGCATCGGCTTCTCTTGGTCTGGCCGCTTCGGCAGCGTCGTCTGAGGGTGCAAGCGGCAATGGAGATTGTGTGTCCGTGCTAGTGTACAACGCTAGTCGTGTTCGAAGGCGCTGGAAAGTCAATTATTCGACTCGTGAGATCGTCGACGACGCGTTTGCTTTGCGAGCGACGTTGGACTTACATGGGCGATATCAGCAAAGTATTCGGGAGGTTTGTGCTTGAGCGTACGGTCTTCCAGCTCCCGCGGCACCTTGGATCCAAACTCGTCGATGACGCGCTTGTAGAGGTTCGCTGCCTCAGCTTCCGTCCGCGCGCGCTGCATCATTTCGTCTGCTTGGGGAGAGTTGGAACAAATCCGCAATTTTATCAACAATAAATTCAGAAATTTTGATATTTTTTTCGTCAACGATGAAGATTTGACAGGAATGAAGCGACGCTTGCAAGCCCGGCGGTTCGGAATGCAGCGCGGCATTCCCGCGACGTATGTGCTGAGGCTGTGCGTGCGATGCCGCGACCTTTCTCGAGTGAACGGTCTGTTGAAAGCGTCATGCTCCAGCGGTTGCATCGCTTCCACAGCGAGAGGAGACTCTCCCATCGCGCCTACATTCGCAGGCAGCGTCGCGCTGACGTACTGATCTGCACAGCCCTGCGCTGAAAACGCTCCCTCGTTTGACCCACCACAGGCTCTCGTTGAACACGATGGACAAGATATGAAACACGAGCGCGATGAAACCTTGGCTGGCACTTAGCATAGACGAATGTCGACGGGTTTGGCACCCCATCGACGATGCAACTTGACGTTGCATCGGTTCGTGGTCAGCGTAATGTTCTTGGTGTGGTCGAGACGGCTGAAGGTATTCGAATGGCACGCTTCGCACGCGTTGGCGGGTTCTTCGTCGATGGAGCTGAGTCCGTTGTGATCGAGGTACGTGCGTCGTCGTTGGCGGACGTGTTGGAGCTGCGACTTAAAGTACGGCACTCTTCGACCACCGACGACAGCGCGCTGTCTCTTCCACGGTGGCTTGGCCACATATTGATAGCACAACGTGGTGTGGACCCCAGCGTTCCTGTCCCCACCGTCGTCCGGGTTGTCGGCGTGATAGCATCGGCCCGAGCCAGCACCACTTGTCATGTGCACATCGGGATTGCCGTGCAGCCGTGGCTGCTGTCGCTGCACCAGGCGGGCCTTGAACATGCCGCCGACACCAAGGAGGGGGTTTCTGTAAGTTTCAAGCACTACGTCCGACCAGAAGTCGACTCAAATGCACCCAACATTCATTTCTCTCAGCGTGAAGAGGATAGGTACACGGCGGAGGCTCCGAACGCAGCGGGGGCGCCCTTCGATGCATCCCCAAACTACATGGAAAGCATTCGTTGCAATTGCGTGGGCTGGCGGTGCGCGGGGGTTTGCAGCTCGTGGGGCTCCGACATATCTTGCCGGATTCAATGTCTCGGTTTCTAGGCGACAAGATCGTGTCATGCTAAAGATCGTACGATGGACTTAGCTCCCGGCAAGAGAGAGAGCGGACGAGCGCTCATCGTCCATGGAGCGAGGACAAACGGGGCACGCGAAACAACAGCCAGCACACTCGGAACGAACGCTGGGCAGCACCGGCGAAACCCCCGCCGCCATCGTGTGAATGAGACGGATTTGTGCGTGCATGAAATTCAGACATGTAAAGTAGCGTTGGGCTGCAACAAGAAGGTCACGCGGGTCGTCGTCCCATGCAGGTAATGCTTGCCATTCACGATCCAAGACGCCCGTGCAGACGACCGATCGATGTCGGTGGCTCCGTCATGTGTCCCCGACCTCGTAGCCGTCATGTGTGGCATGCCTGGCCTCGATGCAATGCGACCAACGGAGCGACCCATGTTTCCATGGCGCCAGGTTGATTGGGACATGCGCTAAAGCGGACGGAGACCGGCATGGGGGTGTCCGTTGCAAGTCGGCGGGCGTCCCACCTGCGCGACACCAAACTCGGATGCGCTCGGACGCTGCTCAGGAACAACGCCATATTCACTCTAGTGTTTCGTGAACATCAATAAATAGTTCGCCGCGGCGATCGGTCCGGCTAACAGGAGCTACCAACTGTGCAGCTTCACGTGGAACTTGAACACGATGATGAGCACAGCACACACGCTGAAGACACCACCGATCAAGATGGCGAGGACATTGCCATCGCGAACGCTCGAGTACATCCAATTGACCAACGTGGCTGTGGCAAAGTTGAGCATCTGGCCGAGACACGTCGCTGTGTTGAACGCGCCGAGGTAGAGACCGAGCACCTTTTCGTCGCGAAAGCCGGCCACGTGCAGGATCAGCGGCACTTGGAGCACGAACACCGTGATTTGACCGAGCGCCGTGAGCCCCACGACGATGACCGAGAATGCCACGGGATGGTACAGCGCCATGGCCAAAAGCAAGCAGTGCGGCAAAAACGTGTACTGGATCACGTTGCGCACACCAAACTTTTGCACCAACAGCGGTAAAAACACCAGCGTAAACATAGCGAGCGCATTGTAGAATTGGTCGGCAGCGCCCGTCGCCATGTTGACACCTTCCGTGTACAGGTCGTCGGCTGCAGTGCACTCCACCGTCATGCACAACGGGGACCGCTTCGTGCCGTTGTACACGTTCTCGCCAAAAAAGATCGCTACACATGAACATGGTGAGGATGGAATCGATGAGCCATGCCAAAACCGCGTCAGCGAAGGCCGCCGAGCGATTCTCGCTCACTTGAGCGGAACACCACGACGATCTTACGATGCTAAACGTACTTTTGACACCGTTGTAGCTTTGGTACCCATATTGCAAACACAGCCCCGCCAGCCAGTACACGAAAAGCGGCCCGGGCAGGGTGCGGATGCCGACGTACCACGCGGTCCAGATGCTGACAGCCTGCATTGGGTAGGCGGTGGACGGGCCGTTTTCCAGGGTCGAGCCGGGAGCGATTCGCCGCATCGCTTCCCATGGGTTCTCCCGCACAAAGTAGCACACCGGCATGACAGTGAGGAACATGACGGAGATGAGCAAGGCAAAAAATGGTTGCGGGTCGTTGCGAGGGTTCTTCGCGAGGGATATGTACATGGACACGACCATTTGACCGAGGATGCCGTACATGTGCGCGATTGCCGAGCCTGTGACTTGACGCGGACCGGCAACGTCCGAGATGAGGAGAAACGTCACTGTCTGGAGAACGTTCACGGTCACGTCCATCCACACGTAGCACAGGATCGTGAGGAGGCCAAACATCGTTGGTTGGGCTTCAAACCACACCTTGACGTATGCCATGACGCACCAACAGAGAATTGTCGACAGCGCCGAGAGAAAAATGTATGGACGGCGTTGCCCGTATTTGCTCGTGTTGCGGTCGCTGTGCACACCGACTGCCGGAGCAACAATGATACCTGTGATCGGCCCGATGAGCTGCACGAGCTGTGTCCTCCACGATTCTTCCAAGATGTCGTTCAGCATCGGGCCAAGCGCCGCCCATTGCGCGCTCCAGGACATCTTGACGGCCATCATCGGAGCACACACGAGTAGAAAGAAGACAAGGGAGCAACCTGGCCGTTCATCGCCGACGTGCATGATGAGTGCGACTGATCTTGTACTGGAGGCTCGCATGCCGCGGCTCGTCTCCGCTCTTCTGGCGCAAGGGCGGACCGACGGAACCGGCCGACGACGTTGCGCACTGGCTTTTGGTCCAGCTTTTTGCCATGGCGCCCACCTGTTCGGAACGCGTTCAAAACAACGCCATGTCTTACAGTAGCATGCGCGTCGCGGCTGCCGCTGCGACGTGCGGTCGTCTGGGCAGTCCATCGCAACGCTGCTGGCGTTGTAAACTGGCCGAACAACAAGTTCCAACACGTGGCCGCGTTTTGCCCAACCATTCCACAGATGAGCCGCACCGTGGTTTCCGCAAACAACCCGAATTTAGTGTATTCATTGTCGCATGCTGAAAACAGTGTGAAGAAGACGTCCGGAACACGCACATCCAGCGAGGGAGTCCCACGCCCTGTGGGGGGCGGCGACGAAGAGGCACTAAAAGCCAGCATGGATGCTGCGGCAAAATCTTATCATGGTCCCCCACGAACGACTTGTCCGGTGCTCGTGACGCCCTCTTGAAATATCTCAATCATCGCGATGGGGAAGCACCTGAACGAAGCGTGAAGTGTCGCCTCCCTTGTTTGACGTGCCTCATATGCACGTTCGCACGACTGGACGTGGTTCCTGTACTAACTAGTAGTATTACTAGTAGTAGTACCTATCCGCGCCACGGCTTTTTTTTCAGATTCGGCGGCGCATGTCGAGCCCGTGATCCAGGGATCGAGAGGCCGGGAAGCTGGCTAGTTGGTTCGAGGCGCAGGTCGACGGCTCAAGGGCTGGCGCCCGAGGTGGAGCCCTCACACGTCGACGATGCCTGAACGAAGGAGTATACTCGACATCCACCCACCCAACCCCAGTAGGTGTGGCACCCAATTTGTGCTTGCCGTTGCAGCACCCCTATCAGCCAGTCAAGAGCCCACAGGAGCTTGTTCAAGCACGAGTGAGATGCACTCGTTGGTGGCGATGAAAACAAACGTTGTCGATGGCAAAGTGAGTCTGGAGTAGTATACTTGACATGCTTGGACGTCTGTAGCTAGACCCACCACGGTAGGACCCACGACGCGTAGCCTAACGACGCACTCGACTTGGGACGATGGGCCTGCCGTGGACGTCTAGATGCCGCAGGGGGACGTGGTGAATATCGGGGCTAAGCAATTCCCCTGATGCTAGAGATCAACACCACACGACGTCACATATCAACCGTCGACCATGTCACTGCTGGGCCATGGTTGGGAGGAATCGCATCGTTGGCGATGCACTTTTCACGGATATTATTCGGGCCACCATCCTGCCGCGTGCTGGCGACGTGCACGCTGTCAAATTGGACAAACACCTGACTCATAGCATCCGTCGTCACCATATCGAGGGCTTCGCAGCCACCGTGATCGACTCTAGTTTTGTTTTTACACGATGACAAGCCGATAGATGGAGAATACGGTGAGTACGACGCCAACGGTCGTCATGGAGAGCGCCAAAGGGGCGGCATACAGGGGCAGGCGTTCTTGGCACCCTTTTGTTGTTGTGGCAGCGTATAGAAACATGCCCGGGACGACGAACGAGACTAAGATGCCATCCGTCGCCCCGATCCAGTCCATGACAACGCTCAGGTCGTTGACCGTGATAGCAACACCGTACACTGCTAGGAAAAACACCTGCACGCTGTCAGTGGCATGGAGTGAGCGAAAGAACGTACCAAAGTAAACGGGAGGCGAAACCCCCACTTGGACAGGGGAGCGAGCTTGGGCAGGCACACGACTTCAGCCAAATCGCGAACGGGTTGATAGGCCAGCGGCGTTTTGCACAGCATGCACACGGCCAGCGCAAGCCGCACTCCACTGATGGAAGCGTCGGAGATGGCGAATCCAGTCAGGATGTCGTGCGGCGGCAGGCCTGCAAAGACCAGGTATCCAGCGAGGGAATACGTCGCGTAGATGCACGCTGCAGACCCCATCACGAGCCACGTCACGATTGTCATGGACGGCTTGTGCTCGAGCTCGCCGTAAACGCGCATGTAGTTGAAATGGCAGCAGAAACTAAATGTTTGAATTGGAATCGCGTACGCCAGCGCGCCCCACGTGACGGCGCCTGGAAGAGTCGACAGGTCTGGCCATGCGAGCCCCCACGCGTGATGCACCAACACCCCCGTGATGTAAAAGATGCACGCAATGACCTAGTCGAGGATGAGCCACAACGGAGTGTGCATGGAACGTACAATCGTGTTGCTATATTGCAACGCGTGAAACGTGTCGAGCAGGCAGAGGGGGAACGTGAGGACAGCGAAGAGGGCGCTCAAGACCGGGCGAGAAATCCACGGCACGAACGACAGCACCATGTCCATGGCCACAATCATGTAAATCACGCACGCTCCAAAGCACGGAACAAGCGTCAAGAGGCGCAGGATCCATTGCAGGACAGGGTGGAAGAATCGTTTGCCAAAGTGTTCGTACGAGTACTCGCCCGTGACGTCCGCAACGATACAGAGACAGCGAAGCGACGCGAAAGCTAACAGCCCTGTCACGACTAGCAACCACACGCCACACAAAGGCGTTGTCGCGGCCACCGTGCTCGGCAGAGTCATGATCCCAGCGCCGAGCATAGCGCACAATATCCCGACATACGACGAAAAGATAGAGCCTTGGTGGGTCTGGGCCACGGAGGAGGAAGCTGGCGCCAACAGCGGCAGGCCTTCCACACCGTTTTTGGATGGCATTCGTGGCTCCAACGTCGAATCAACTCTTGCGCCCACCTCAGCAAAGCGATCGAACACCCAGTCGTACAGTAGGATGCCGGATAACATATCCGTAGGATACGTGACGGAAGCATGCGAAAATTCGAGGAGTTCATGCAAAAGTTTGCAAGTTTTTGCAAAATGCTTGGCGTTTGAACGATACTTTTGCAAATTTCTTGGATTTTGTCGAACGCACGAAACAAGTCCGGATACATCCATCCGGTTAACAATCCGACGACAGGCAGTGGAATCTTGCTGGTCACGTGATTAGTGTACAGGCCCACGACCATGTCAACAAATCTTTGCCTACCAAACACGCTCAATCTACCGTCCGCAAGCATGTAGTAAGAGAGGCAACTGTGCATCTGCGTCATGCGTGAGAGTCTCTGGGGGGGGGGTTCTTTCCGCGCACGTGGCCAGTTTGAAACCAGCTAATTTCGCATGGCAGGGACTCGCTCTGTTGGCTTCACCGATCGAAGTCGAAACGAGCTGGTTGTTGACCGTGCAAAGACGACTGGCCAATCTTCTCGTACGTGTCGATCCCATGCTGCAACTTGTGCCTGCGTTGCTGCCCCACGGTACTTTCCGCGATTGAGTGTGTAGTTGTAACGTGGGACTAGAAATGAGCCGCGACATTGTGTTACTTGACGACTTCAAGCATGACCCGGTGAACCACCAAGGCAGTTCCGCATGCGAATGGGCTGGGCTATTGTTCAAGGAATGAATAGTTTGGATGCCGCCCGCCACGCCGCCATCACCATGCCGCTTCTACTTGTGCATGGCACCGACGATAAAGTGACAAGTCCGCGGATGGCCAACCTATTCTTTGACCACGTGTCGAGATCGCCCAAGGTATACCACGACCTTCACGGCCAGCGACACTACTTTTGCACAAGCCCGAGCATGTCGCCAACACGGCCATCGTGCTCGAATGGATTCTTGCCTTGTGAAGCAGTGAGCCACAAAAACTGTCGACTCCCGTCCGCTGGAGCCCCGCTGGACGTTTCCAATCACGTAATAACAACTGCGATTTCGAAGTTATGTACGTGGCTTTTGGAGTCTTATTCCCCATCTGGTTGCTTGTCCTACTTGCTCAATGGCAGCGCGACAACCTTGGGCATGTCATAGTATGGGGACAGGTAGCCACAGTCGCCACGCGTGCCAGGGTTGCCGTTGCCGTCCGAGCTGTAAAATCCTTCGTAACACTCGCACACGCCTGTTTGGCGGTCTGAAGAACACAGCAGCACAGTCAACATCTAGCCGTCTCGACGACAACGTACTGCAGGTGCCCCGGCGGGAACATTCCACGTTAGCTTTCGTGCCGGCCACGGTTCGAGCGACCACGACCGTGGGGGTGCCACCCCCCCCTAACGAAAGCCCGGCAACGGATGCGGTCAAAAGCGGAAGAGCGCCTTGTGTCGACGTGAATTGGATGGTCGTAACGACGCCCGAGCTCGTGCACACCGTCGGACTTGACGCGCCAAACGTGACAACAACAGAATAGATAGTCTGCAGTGCTTCCAGCGCGGCCTTGACCACCAACGGCGTCGCGGTCACTGGAATGGCAGCGGTCGTAAACTGGCGAAATGTCAACGTAAAGCTTCCCCCGTCGGCCGTGCACGTGATTGTTTGCTGTTCATCGACTTTTCCAGTCTCGTACGGATCAGCTCCATACGGACACGAGCCTACACATCAAATGAATGGCTGGCATCGACGCTGCACACACTAGCGTCGACGGCCACGCATTGGCCCTGGACACAATCTGGTGCGTCATGGTGCCCGACGTACGTGCAGAGCAGTCGTAGGCAGTAAAGTCGTCGAGCTGACCCACGGACGGCCCCATGTAATAGTGCTAGAAGACATCCTCCATGACGTTCAATTCGTCGCAATGGTCCACTCGCACCTGGCCGCAGTCACACCCCTGGATTTTATTGAAATCCCACGTCGCCGCGACGTTTGGTGTGGTGCCATACGTGATTCCAAGTAACTCGCCGTTCGTCGCTGCAGATTTCGCAAGCTGTTGCATCGTTTTGCACCGGCCACGGCCATTGCAGACGCTTGGCGTTCCAGGGCACGTCACTACCGTCAACGATGAAGTCCGACATTTTAGCACACTCGGTGCATGTGGACGTACTCAGCTCGCAAGCAGCCCCAGCATAACCCACGGCACACGTGCATATGCCGGTGGCTGTGTTGCATGTGCCTTTGTTCGAGCATATCGCGAGGGCATGGGCAGTGTCAGCGGCCGAAGCTCCGTCAAACCACGCATAACCGCTGGGGCATGTGCCTAAGAGGAGGGGGTCGGATTTCAGTGACGGAATTGGCAGCGACACATCGGCAACGCCTTGTCTCCTTCATCCCGTGCCATCGGGCGCGCTGATGAACGCACTGGAACGTACGCAGTGTACAATCGATGCCAGTGAATCCATTGTTGCACACACACTTGTAAAAGGTGCCCGAGTTGCAAGTGCCTTGGTTGTTGCACGTCAAGCCGTTCGAGGCAGCCGCTAGTGCCACGTCATTGCATCAGGCGGTGTCCAAGGGCTGTGGCTCAATTGCGTACTTGGGCACGTCGACGTCGTCCCGTATCCACAGTCCGGCAATGTGCCGGTCCCTCCAGCGCCTACAACAACGCCGTCGTGCGGTCAAAGTGCGTGGCGCTTTTTGATTTGTACCGTCGCTGCTGGAAAATCCCGGGGAGCACTGGCACAGCCCCGTGACAGAATCACACCGGCCGCGGTTCGAGCACACTGCCGCCTACGAGTAGATTCAACAATTGTCCTTTTCTCCCCAACACTTCAACGCCTCATTCACGTCTTGTTCGAGTACAAGTGTGTATACCTCAGTGGTGGCAACGACGGTGGCTGGCACACTGTCATACAAGCCTGGTGTGCCGCCTGCGTGGCAAAGCCATTCCATCGGTCGTGAGAAACGTCGCCGTGAAAAAACATGAACGAAAGGCGACGTACCAGACTGCACGGAGATCGCCGATGTACCGCCCGTGAGAAGACTCGTCACTCGAAACGCTGGCCAGTTGCCACCGTCATGAGTGAACGTGATGGCCGACACGGCGCCGTCGGGATCGCAGACGGTGGTTCCGACCCCCGACAACGACACTGTGACTCCATGGAGGGGTAGCAATTTCTATCGTATCGAGGATAAACCGGCCGTACGTGGAGAGGGTGGCCCAAGATCTCGTTTACATTGATTTCGGACGCAAGCGTCGCCGCGGTCGCCGTTGGGGCAATGTTGGCCGTGTGGAACCCTTGGAACGACAGCACAAATGACCCAGAGCATCCCGAGCACAGACAGCTCAGATGCTGGACTTGGGCCACTTGGCCCTGTGGTGCAAGCATGACATTGTATCAAGGGATTTGCTCGACATCCTGGCGATGGCTACCGTGGTCAACGGATCGTCTCCGACGGGGCACTTGCTACACAGACGACGTGACGGCGCACCGGTCTGGCACTCACTCGTTGGGGGCGAATGCGGCATGGGAGGGACTGTACCGGAGCGAGCAATCGTAACCTTCAAACCCGTAGTCGCACTGACACCCGCGCACTTTATCAGCGTCCCACAAATTGTACGTTGTGGACGTGAAAAAGTTGTAGTCGTCGGGCGTCGCGGCCGCTTCGCGCATCGTGACACAGCGCCCGTACACGCACGTCGGGCACGACACTATCCAGCGATGCGGTGTTGTGGCCGCGCGGAGGACGGCACCAAGCGCACGTACTGACTTCGCACGCAGGCCCTTCAAATCCTGCTTGGCAAGTACACACGCCAGTCATGTCGTCGCACGTCCCCATGTTCGAGCACACCGCCATGGCGTGCGCCGTGTCGACAGCCGAAGCAAAATCTACCCAAGCCACGCCGGAAGGGCACACCTTGAACTCGCACCGGTTGCCGCGATACCCTGCTTTGCATTGGCTTCACGCGCAGTTGTGAGCAGAGGTCGCACATCGAGGCAAGTTTACCAAATGCGAGTGGCGGCATCGCACACGCCGTTGCCGTTGCACGTATCGCACAAATTCCCGTCGACGCCCATGACCAAGGCGGAGCCGACGAGCACTCGCCACCACCGCACCATGCTCGAGTGTGCGTTTACCTGCCCAAGCGGTGGCGTTTCGAGCAGTGAAACGGCCGACTCGACCCGAGGGTGGTGCTGTGGCGGACCTCGTCGATTGATTCAATTCTCTGATGCGACATGGTTGCGGCAAGGTTCAAAACGCACTCGCTGGAGCCCGCGCCTCGACTCGTCGACAAGGACGTGGCGGGATCGAATGCACCCTGCTTGGTCCAAGTACGCGGCTCGAAATTTTCAATCCAAGCCCAAGGACCGCGCAATGTCGGTCCTGTTTCCGCGCGCTGTCAAATCTTTCAAGCACATCCTAGCACTCGGCGACAACACGAGCATCATGAATATAGTCGTCGAAAGGTTGGTCTTTGCCGAGCCAAGCAAACTCAGCAAGGTAGAGTTGTGCAGCTTTTACAGGACTTGCTATGCGCCTTCAAACTCGATTGCCTATTGCTTCCAGACCAAAGCACGTTTGATTGATCATTCCCCCACTCCACGAGCATGTCATGTTTTGTGATTCGATTCCTTCTCCGAACGTTTTGACATGGCCTCCTAGCGTGCCATGGTGGTGTAGCCGCAATCGGCTCGAATCCCGATGTTGCCGTCCCCGTCTGACGAAGTAAACCCGTCGTTGCAAGCGCATCGTCCTGTGGCGCGATCTAAAAGTTGGATGTGAGCCCCATCACACGTCGACACGTACTGCAGGAACCCCTTCGAGAGCACTCGACGTTGGATTTCGTGCCAACCACCAAGCGAGCGATGACAACGGAAGGTGCTCCTCCACTCGACCGTGTCAGGCTCGACGTCGAGGCGGTCAGCAGCGGAAGAGGGCCCTGGGCATACGTAAACCGGACGGTGGCGACTAGACGAGCGTCGGTCAACCGAACAGTCGCGGCCATTTGTCTCACCCACGCCAGCGACGCTGCACGCGACGGTGCCAGAATCAAACGACACTTGGACAGATCGAATGGACGGAAGGGCTCCAAGAGCGGCCACCATTTCCGCCGTTGACGACAATGCCGACAACGGTGGGGTCGTGAATTGGCGAAACGACAGGGCAAACGTTCCCCCGTCGCCAAAACACGTTAGGGACTGGTGTTCATCCACTCGATTCCGTTCAAGTGGATCCGCTCCGGCCACACAGGTGCCTACAACAGAACATGGACCGGGGGACGTCCTCACCATGCCTTCCGGCTTACGTTGCGAGCAGTCGTACGCTTGATACCGGTTGACTTCGGCCACATACGGGCCCATGAACACGTTCTACACAAGATAAACGCGTGTGACGACAAGCGTTCCTGGCCACCCATGTCGCCAAACGTTGTTGTACGAGTCAAGAGTGGGTTTGTCGATAAAGTTTACCTCGGAGCAGGCACAACCCTGAATTTTGGTCGAGTCCCATGTAGAAGGCGAATTGCCGTAGGTGAATCCCTGCAGCACGCCCGTCGCCCCAGTGGCCAACTGCGCCAACTGCGCCATCGTGCGGCAAGTGCCGTGGCCACTGCACGGGGGATTGCCACCGGGACAGTCCACTATCGATGGAATGAGCCACAGTCGTCAACGCATTCGGCACATAGAGCCTCTGTGGTATGCGAGTTGCAACATACTGACTTCACAGGCAGGGCCCGAATACCCCGCTTGGCACATGCACAGACCCGACACGGAGTTGCACAGTCCCTTGTTTGAGCAAACAGCTGTGGCGTGGGCGATATCTGGTGCCGTGGCCTCATCAAACCAGGCCTCGCCAGTGGGGCAGGATTCTGCATTGCCCAGTGTTGGAGAGGATCGCGTGCCAAGAGCATGACTTGATCACGACGTACTCTTGGTGCAGTCGACCCCTGTGAACCCAGCGCTGCAAATGCACTTGTAATCCGTTCCCGCGCTGCACGTGCCTTGGTTGTTGCAGACGAATCCATTCGCCACTACAATGACAAGGGCCGAGTCGGCTATCGACGGCGACGAATCGGTTTACTGGGGCACGTCGCCGTCGACCCGAAACCACAGTCGGGAATTTGTCCGGCATTCCCACCTCCTATCCATCGCACGGTGAAGGAAACGCGAACAGCTCAAACAAGCCTTACCGTCGCTATCCCCAAAGCCTGCGACGCAAGTGCACAAGCCGGACGAGGTGTCGCACTGCCCTCGTCCCGAACACGGAAGCCTCTACGGAAACTCTTTGACAACGACAAGTCGTAGCAAAGGGTTACACGACCTCAGTGGTGCCATCTACGCTAGCCGCCACGGCATCGTACAGACCTGCCGCGCCACCTGACGAAAAACATGACGGATGTCCACACTGCCCATTTTTTCGTCGCAAAACAACACTACCCGATTGAATTGAAATGGCCGAGATGCCACCGGTCAGGAAGCTCGACAAGCGAAGAGGGGGCAAATCCCCCCCATTTTTTGTAAACGCAATCGAGGCAACAGCGCCATCCGCGTCACAGACAGTGGTGCCTCCACCAGACAGAGTCACTGTTACGCCATGGATGGGGCGCAAGGCCTATACACATTGACGTCCTCAAGTTTCATGCCAACTCATCGAGCTTACGTTGAGCGCAGCCGCTAAGTCCGCCGCAGTCGCGGTTGGCGAGATGTTCACAGTGTAGAACCCTTCAAACGACAACGCGAACGAGCCCGTACACGAATCGCACAAGCAGCTCAGGTGCTGCACTTCCGAGAGCTGTCCCTGCGCCATGTGCGTTTGCATGAAGAAAAGGGATCGAAAGCGCGGCGGCCACGAATACGCGCACCGTTGTCTGGGGGTCATCGCCCGAAGGACACGTCCTAGAGGGTGTGATCAGCCACGGTCGAATTGGAACATCGGTACCGTTGAGAGCAATCGTAGCCTTGAAAGCCATGATTGCACTGGCACCCACGAACCTTATCGGCATCCCACAACGCATAAGTCGTCTGCGTGAAGAAGTTGTAGTCGTCGACTGCAACTGCCGCCTCCCGCATCGTGACGCATCGCCCGTACACGCAGGTTGGACATGACACTGCATTAGGCCAATACATCATGGCCAACGCATGAGGCGGAAAAAGCGTCTTGGGCCATGGGTACGTACTCACGTCGCAAGCAGGACCTTCAAAGCCATCGTTGCAAGAACACAAGCCCGTTTTGGTGTCGCAGAGACCCATGTTGGAGCATTCTGCCGGTTGGTGGGCAGTGTCGACCGCGACAGCGTAATCAGCCCAAGCAATTCCGTACGGGCAGCTCCGGAGCTCGCATTGAGCACCTTGGTACCCCCGCAGGCAATTGCTGCAGATCGTACGCATGAGGAGCTGAACAACGAGCCGACGTGAAATTGTACCAGATCCGCGTCGCCGTGTTGCACGTGCCATGGCCGCTGCACGACCCACACAACGACGTCGCGGCGTCTCCACAACAAAACAGCGAAAGGACGAAGCAAATCCGCGGCCATCCCATGGCGGCGACGGTGCGCAGCTCGACAGTTACGTTCGGTTACGCATGACACACGCCGGTTGGAGTTCGAAGCGCATTGCCAAACGAGTAGTAGTACTATTAGTAACTACTGGACATTTCCAGACAGTATCGGCGAGAAGTGGATAGTTAACAACTTCGAAATACGGTTCATTTTATAGCCAATCAACCATGTTCGGAATATAATTACTTCGAAGTATTTGATTTCGGAATTAAATTTCGCAGTGTATTAAATTGTTAGGAGAAGATGTGCTGTTTGCATGAGCGCCGAACGAGGCGATGAAGTGTGGTGTAGTCGGTAGGGCGATTCTAGCGCGAAAAGTAGTCCTTTAACTTGTCCCTGTGGTGCTGATAAATCCAGTTGATGATATGCATCATTGCGAGTGCACGTTCTTTCAATTGCACATTTTCTCTAGGCTTGTTAGAAATCGGGAAATTCGTCACGACAAACACCCACTTCGATCATCTTTTGATCTTGTTTTTCGTCGCAAGCATTTTGGAACGGTACTCTACCCAGTTTCATTCGACGAGGGGTGTTCGGTTCTACAGCCGCTTCGTTGTCACCCGTTGATTTCATGAGTTTGATCGCCTTGGGCTCGCACGACATGAACAACTTGACCGAGGCCGTGTTTGCTTATTTTCCCACACAACTGCTTTTGCCAGTCAAATTTAATTGTCGACGAATAAAATTGTCGATGGCCAATCACGCGCCGTTTCATGGTTTGTCAATCGTTGATTGGTCAAAAGTTTCGACGAAATTTCCCGAAGACCAACCATTCGGTCGCTGCACGTAAAACTTACAACTCATCGAGGAACCGCAAGGCCAATGTTGCGCATGTTGTCGCAGGGAGGTGCCGTGGAGTGAGCCCAACACGTACACTCCAGTGGCCATGTTTCGTGTCAGGTAGAGGCGCGGGAAATCGTGGCGGGTTTGCCGCGGTCCGCGCAGTTCGACGGTGTTTTCCTTTGTCGAGAAGTACGTTCCAAAGGTATGTCAGCTGGCTTTTTGGCAATGGGTGGCCGACGCCAGCGCCTGAGTATCCACGGCGCGTGGAGGCGAACAACTCAACCAACGTGTTTCATGCGCGCAAATTTGCCCGCCCATCAACTCTCGGCCACATAAATAATTGGGGCTTTCGTGGATGCGGCGCCATGACCTTCAATTGTCCGAGCCATGTGTGAGCCCATGTGGTTTTCGCACAGCAGAGTGGACGAAGGCAACAGGCTGGGCTACCCCCCCCCAACCATCATGCTATACTCACACGGGGCGTTGGTACTTCACAGGCTCATTGTGTTCTTCGAGGGGGTTGTAGCATCCGCTGCCCGAAAAAGATTCATTCCGTTCGGCATGAGGCCAAGCATTGCAGGAAGGCTTGACTCGCTCGCCAGCATTGGACTGGCCACATCTGGCCCGCAGACCCACTTCCGCAGGAACTCCCCCCTGTTGTTTGGTCGAACTTCTGCTCCTCATCCTGTGCAGAAACGTGGCCGTTGGTCTGTGCGGGGAAAGTTCGGGAGATTCGAGCTCAAGTAAAGCTGCTAATGTCACCACGATTGCGCGGATGAAAGGCAGCTTGCGCTGCATGACTCTTGATGTGGAGGCGAATGGTTTTGATACCACCCTCCACGTCGGCGCCATGCTGTACGTAGCGCGCCACCAAATTGAAAGCCAACACAACGTCCATGAATTTTTCAAATTTCACAAATTCAACCGAGAAATGGACGCTCGAATTTTGACGCGTGCTGGACTGTACCGTCGACAATTCATTTCTACGACCCAAGCGACATTGGCGGCCCACTTCTGATGGGAGCAGGAGCCAAATTTTGGCAGACTCGGGAGCCCATCGCTTCGTTTCTGTCATTGCTGAATTCGCTTGACCATGCACGCATCGGCCTTTTTTGCCATCCTTGTCGCCTCCGTTGCCCTCGTCGCGTCGCGCCCATTTGACGTCAGTGTACTTGGCGATGCCACGTACTCGATCGAAGGGCCGATTTGCAGCGGCAACGGCCTCGTTCCGGCCGGCAGCAAGTGCCCTCTTCGTGGTGACAAGGCCGTGGCGGACTGCCACCCCCATCTGAAAAGCTATGGCAACGGGGTGTGTGTCGCGCCTGTGGATGCTGCGTGCCAGAAGATCGTAACAGGCGCGTGGGGTTGTGTATGGGCGCCTCGCAACAGCACCAACTCGACGACGACGACGATCCCGCCCGACACGATCGTTGCGCCATCGACGCTTCCGACGCCTGCCCCTACCACGTTTAAACCCACAGCTGCCTAAGGTGTTCAAACACCCATCTGCCCAGCACTGGCGATGAATCTCTTGTAGCTCTCCTGATAATTATGTAAATCTGTCCTTGCCATGCTCGAGAACGACACATGAAGGCGATGTAGATCATGCTACCCCATGACTCGACCAAATTTCGCGAAAGCACCATTCGAGTGCTGCGCTGTTGTGCATCTACCTCGTCGATATCGGGGATTCATGCATCGATCTGTCGCCGCGGTGTTGTAGCCGTGAGCAACTCGACGCGGCTGGCACTTCCTTGCTTCCTACTCGTGCAACATCAACAAGATATTCCACCTGTGCTAGGCATGCTTTCGCGGGCCAAAATTCCGTCCATGGCGTAGCCAGGCAGTTGTGTGGACTCGAACCAATGCAACAACGGCGACAGATCCGCACGACAAGGTCGCCCGTCCATCGCACGAATGACAGAGCTTCCACGACGACGGGGATCACCGCAACTAAACTAAAACTCAACACTTCTTCACGCCGTTCACAGCGCACCCAAACTGGCATCCCATCAAGCAATGGACGGACGTTCCATCGAATAAGAGACCTGCTCGTTAGCGCATCGTGTGGCAGTCAGGACGTGCTCGCGATAATTCAAAACAGAACATGAACTCCACCACCGTTTTTCGTTACGAAATGGTCACTGCGAGTGAAATCGTCGAGGGAATCAAAGCAGTTGTGCATCCCTCGCAGCATGTCGAGATCGGGTTTGGCCTTGACGATGGGCAGCCACCTGCTTTTGTGATGCAGGGCTGGCGTTCAACACAGCTATATCCTCCTGGTACCATTCCTGGCGGACCTGGTTACACGACGGGACTGTATTTGAGAAATTGCATGGAAAAATCAGCTTCGCCCTGCGTCTTGGATCGCAGCGACGTCGCGTACCCGACCATGTGCGCCAGTGGCACGTGCGCTTCAATGAGGCTGCGGCCAGTTCGCATGGAAGGGCACAAACCCACCTACCGCCGCTCTCGTCAGTCAAAACATCTTTCATTCGCGTTGTAAGCGTCCCAACGTCGACATACTTCCTGGATGGCTGCGCGACGTTGAGAATTCAGATCCGACAAGATGTCCCCAACACAACGATCGGGACTTCGGACGTGGAGCAGCATGACTGGCTCCAGTTGGACAGTCCCAGCTTCTTCGAGTGCCTCACGCAGACTCAGTGCGGCTGCAGCTCGAAACGAGTTGGCCGACGAATCCGAGTCAAACGCACATGACGCGGCATCCAGTTCAATGTCCAAATAGGCAAGGCGATGGCCAGTCTGTCCACGGCCCAGTGCGCTCTACCGTGGTTACACAAGGCGATGTTATGGTTCACGTGGAGGGTCCAAGGCGGCGTGTTCGCAACTTTTGCACACCATTCAGTTTGAACCACAAGGCCAACGACCTTGTTGTCTGGAAAAGTCATCCTGATGCCAAGATTCCAAGGAGGTTTGGATTTCACTGTCGTGCACCAAGCACAAGTCCGCCATGGAGACCAACGAGGCGAGTTGACTCGATCACGAATTCATTCACATTCCATGTGCAACCAGCTCACAAAATAGACAATGGTCGGGTGCATACCTGGAGCCCCTCCTCGATGGCCTGAACGAATCCAAATGGAAACGAACTGCCGGTCGTTTTCGTTTCTGGCTTGGTCCATCGAATCCGGTTCACGCCGTCGTCCTTGGAGGTTTCGATATCACGAGGGATGATTCGCATTGCTACCTTGGCATACTGACGATCCGTGCCGAGCATCGTGTCGTACGTATACACGTGCTAAAAAACACACCCCACAGCGATCGATTGAGAAATGTCGCTGAAAATGGCGTCGGCATCAAAACGGCGTTTGGGTCGCGAACTCAAATTTCCCGCCAGTGTACCTCAAACGGCGACGCAATCGTCTCGCGGTATGCCACTCGCATCTTGCCAATCGACGGATCGAGTTTGTACTCTGTTTTCAATCGATCTTGCAGAATCTCGAGATGCAATTCGCCCATGCCACTCATCAAAGTCTGTCCCGTTTCTTCGTCCTGCATCACGACAAAGCTGGGATCCTCTCGCTGCAAATGACCCAATGCTTCGTCTAGTTCCTTCTGGCGGCTCAGTGAATCCGATTCAATCGAGCACGTGAAAACCTTTCAAATCCGGTCAGGGACGACTCCACGCTCGCAGTTCGGATCATGTTGTTACCGGGGCTGGGATTTCGACACCTGGCAACAGAGTCTTGACCACAGCATTTCCAGCTACCAACGTGTCGCCGGTATACCTACGCAGACGTGGTATTTGCATTCTCTGCCGTTTGTACGTACGTGTTCTTGAGACCGACCGCCGCGCCAATGTTGCCGGCCTTGATTTCGTCCACTTCATCGGCATCGTCTGCTGCAACCAACATGAGCCTCGTGAGCCGTTCCTTGACGTTTCTGCGGCGTGAGGAGAATCGAATGACGTGAGAATATGCTTTGGGAAGCGTGAATGGTGCTACGCCGAACCTGGTCGTGTTGTAGAGCTGCGCTTTGGCGTGCAATGTGCCCGAATACACCCGAAAAAACACAATGGGGCCACGTTGGCGATCATGTTTCACCTTGAAGACGCCATGAGCTTCACACATCTCAATTTTTATGGCATGGGGTGTACCTTAAAGGCCAGGACACATAATGGCCCTGACGCTGTCGCGTCCATCTGCACGGGGCGAAGAGACTTGTCCTTGAGGACCTCAGACGCCTCAAACGGAGAACTGCTCGGGTCAGATGGGGATGGGAGGTAGTTGACGATGGCGTCCAAGAGGGGCTGGACTCCTTTGTTTTTCAATGCGCTGACCATTTCGATGAGCTGCTGACGTCGGGTTCAAAAATCCCCAAGATGTACCTTCCACACAGCGCAACTACAGCGTTCGGGTGATCGTCAGGCTTCGCCACCGTAATACGTCGCAGCGCCGCTTGCAACATCGTGGCATCAATGGGCTCTTCACACAAGAATAGGTCGGCCAGTGTTTCATCGAAATCTGATGCTTTTTCAATCAAACTACAGCCACCCAATAATCACAACGTAAGCCGATCGACATAAAATATGAGTTACCTTTGGCGTGCATTCAAAGCCTTGGTGTAAAGCTGCTGCATCGCTTCATTCGAAGCACCAGGGACCAGCGGTAGCCTATCCAGCATGCCACGATTTTCCAATCTACTTAAGTCGGCAGACTCAACATGATCGTACCGTCGAATGACTTGGCCCTCAGGGTCACTCCACGTCAGCATTTCCATGGTCACCAAGTCGACAACCCCATGGAAGTCGGCATTCTCCCCCATGGGGAGCTGAACAGGCAGCACCGTTACGTTGAATCTAAGCACGATCGCAGTCAAGTTTTGGAAATTCAAAGCCGAATGGCGGTACCGAGACTCTATCATGCCCAAGGTTCGATCGAACGACGCGCCTTCACGGTCCAACTTGTTTACAAACGCGATGCGGGGAACCTGTCGTGACGGGTAGGTAGGTATGGATTCCTGAGGCACCTCCACGGACGAACCTTGTACCGATCAGCTTGCTCCCACACTGTTTCAGTTTGCGCTACAAGAATACGCTTCAGTCGATCACATGGACCCGACATCCCATTGAACTCGCTGACTCGAGCATGCTGCTTACCTTCGACACCAGCGACGCCGTCAAACACTGCTACCGCCCCATCGAGCACACGTACGGCACGTTCAACTTCGATCGTAAAGTCGACGTGGCCGGGTGTGTCGATCAAGTTGATGTGGTGGTCGTTCCATGAAAACGAGATCGCAGCCGACCCGATTGTGATGCCGCGTTCCCGCTCCTGCGGCATGAAGTCCATCGTTGTGTCGCCGTCGTGCACTTCACCCATGCGATGGATTGCACCTACGACGGCGTCGTACCCACGTTTAGTTGGCTGAGTTGTCGTACCCGAATAGAACAGCATGCGCTCCGTGGTCGTGGTCTTTCCCGCGTCTATGTGCGCAAGAATCCCAATGTTTCGGATCTTTGCGATGTCCGTCGGCACTTCTGCCGTCGAGAACAATGCACTTGTCCCCCAGGCCGTCCAGTGCCGCGTTTCCGCCATGGACGCGGCGCCTTTCCGCAGCCCGCGCCAAGCTGTTCGCAGCATCCTTCCTGGTCGAGTTCAATGGTTTTGGAAATTGACCAATCGTGCCGTCTCCGGAAAAAAACTTATATTAACCGGATGTTAGTCAAACATGCTTTTCAATGCTTTTCAATACTACATGTATCCAGCACATGACTGACGAAGGGCGGCGGCCACGCGTCGGCCGCTCTTGTATAGGGCGAGAGACCTGCATGAATTGTAGAGGCATGGTGGGCAAGCCTGGATGAGTGAATGGGCTTCGAAGTTGGGGGGTGTATGGGAGCCACAGGATTGCGTCGAATGCCCTCCAAACGTGGCTGAATCCAGTCGTCACGATGCCGTTGCCACGGCAAGTGACAAAACTTGTGTGTGTG